>NW_028301610.1:38879469-39182500 GCF_987345545.1 Pholcus phalangioides | reverse complement strand
ATGAAGTTTTGTTCTTCCTCTATTTCAAGGCACTCATCTTTCAAATCTAAAAAAGCAGCTTGTGCTGACTCAGGAGCTTTATCTCTTTCTTCACATTTGTACTGCAGATAAAACCAATGCAAATAGGTACAGGGTTAGTGTAAATGCATTGGGTTCCACTTGCCTCAGCACACAACCAATTATGAAAGAAATGCGATAGGATGGACCCAACACCCTGCCAGTGAGCCCATCGATGCCCAGATAACAACCGATGAGCAACTCGTGGACCCCAAATGCAAAGCAATCTACACAGACGGCTCCCAAACAGCGGACGGGACGGCAGCAGCCCTTATATGGCTGACTGATGGAATCACTACCAATCAATGGGCCGCGAGGCTGCAGGACGGTTGCAGTGTCTTCTAAGCAGAGCTGTGGGCCCTCAAAATGGCTACAGAGCAAGCCATAAAAACAGAGGACAGAATAAGGATTTACATGGATAGCAGAGCTAGCCTGGAAGCAATAAGAGGCCCGCTCACACGACACCACAATGCCAGACAGATCCGCAACTACCTGACCACCAACAGAAATGTCAGTCTGCACTGGGTGCGAGGTCATTCTTGTATCCATGGCAACGAGTTGGGGGATAAGCTCGCCAAGAAAACCACCAAATCTGCTCAGAGCGCAATGTTAATTAAGCTTCCCCCTTCCCATGCCAAAAGACTTCTGAAAAGTCACTTATTAAAAATGTGGCAGGAGGACTGGGACGAACCTGAACACCCAGGCAGACTGATTCACGATATCCTACCTCGAGTCGGATGGAGGGCTGTGGGATGGTCCCGAGAGAAAGCCATTTTCTTTACTGGTCATGGACCATTCCCCAGCTACCTCGAGAGATTCAAAATATCTAACAACAACAAATGTATGTGCGGAGAAGTCGGCACACCACTCCACTATGCCATCAGCTGCCCTTACACAAAAGTCTTCCACCTGATCAAACCAAGGCAAGAGCTGGTGAAGGAGTGGTTTAGGAGGATGAGCCGGCTCGAAAAAGAATCACGAACTCTTGAGAATCTCGTGCGCTATCTCGAAAAAGAGGGCATTGAAAAACTCCACAGGAGGAGAATAGACATAGGCAACCACACAACTAGACCAGAGCCGCCTACGAGAAGATCCAGCAGACTGGCAGCACAGGCAGCAACACGGCACATTGAACAATAAGTGAGCGACCAAGTCACGGCCCAAGAGACCCCTGGGACAAACTGTGATTAGGGCTATGAATGGTTGTGCATAAAGAAAAAAAAAATGAAAAATGTCGGTTTACATAGCGGCGTGAAATCTTTATGTATATAATGTATATATCATGTAAATATTTTTTTGTCTTGCTTTGTAAATATTTTTTCATAAACAATAAAAAACCCGCATTAGCCCCCCCCCCCCTGAAAGGGATTCGGCAGTAAATTGTCCCTAGACGATTTGCCGAGGCTATTGTCGGCGAATTGAATTGAATTGCCTCAGCACAAAGAAAATGTGGGGAAAGTGTAACACTTTTAATTCCTACTTCACCTAAAAAGATGTAATATATTAGAATGATGATGAAATAATAAGAAAGGAAGAAATTGTCACCAAAAAATCAGTATTATATGCTATACCAACTCACACTTTCTGAAATAGTCAATATAAAGGACACAGTGGGTGGCAACATGACCACAAACCTTACTTCTTTATATGAAAGTTGTTTGTAAACTTGCATGAGCAACTATTGTACCAATTACATTTTTACTGAAAAATATATTAAGTGCAAAAGAAAAAAATTCCACAAGAGACTGTTCCCAGAAGCTAACTGAATTTTACAAATCATGTGTTTTCTCTTTTGTCTCCCCCATAGGCATACGCAAAGGGGGGTTTTGGGGTTCTAACCCCCCAAACTGACATTATAGTGTTATTTTGCAGAAAAAAACGTAAACCCTCCTCTGAGAAGAAAAAAAAATTGAAACCCCCTTGAGAAAATTCTGCGTACGCTTATGGTCTACCCTCTGCATATGTCTCCGTTCACACCCAGAATCTGTTTTAAATCACAAACTTGCAAACACCTATAAGATGGAGACAGGGACGGGCTTAAATATTTTGCTGCCCTCTAAGCAAAATTTTCCCAATACCCCAGTGTCCATGTTCACAATGGGGTCTCTGGTACCAGGTTCACATTGGCACCCTAGAATGACTATAAAAACTACTATTTCATGGTCATAAAAAAGCCATTTGATAATAAATGTGGAAAATAGTATCCGATGCCCAGTGAAAAATTGTGTTCCTCCAGGCACTTAAAGGTTGAGGGCTGTCAGGGCTAGAAAACTAATTATCTACGCTGGGCCCCAACTGGATACTCTTTGCAGCCTAGTAAGCATCCATTATGCCTCCTTCATGTAATTTTAAATAAGTGATTAAACGATTTTACCCCCACCCTGTCCAGTGCTCAGGACATGAGATGAAGGAAGGGTATGTCAAAACCTAAGCCAGATGGTTCAATGTCTGAGTGTTAGAAATTCTCTATCTTGGACTGAATTTTAAGTAATAGCTTTGTTAAGAAGAATTCAAAATGTGATCAAAACATTTTCATCTCCCTTTGTGACTCCAAAAATTTAGCAGCTTGGTGCGGTTGCACCCTTTGCACCTGCCTAATTCCGGCCCTGGACGGAGAGTAGAGAACTGAAATTTTTGCATTTGCACCTTAATTTTACTGAAAATACACTTCATTTACAGGGTGATTATAATAGTAAGTCCCAATTTCAAAATTCTGTAAAGAAGGAACCACTAGTCAGAATGCTTCTCAAAGTTGGGAACCACAGAAAACAAACTTCACATGAACACCACTGTGGCAATGGTGGGGGAACCTCATTTATCCAAACATTAATTTTGTGAAAAACTCAGTCAACTGAACACCTTTTAAACCTAACTCATTTTCAGTTTTCTATAACCAATGATGCTCAACAGTTGGTATTTTTTTGGAACTTGAATCCTCTTATCTCCTAACTCGATAGCTTCATTCTTTTGTACAATAATCTGCTTCCAAACATTGTACCTACCTTACCTGTGAACTACAGATATAAGTAGGGGTGTATCTGGGTACAGTTTATGTAGTTTTAAAAGATTAACAAGCAAACAAACACGTGAATAGGAGTAGATTTCTTTGCCATCTTTTTTTTTCTGTCTGACGGATTCATCTTAATCCTATGGGTGAGCCTTAATGAGGCAGGTGGGTTTTCTTGACAACAAGATAGTTCTTATCACAGTTCTTATTTCCAGGGGAGGTAGTCATTCGTTGCTGAATTTTACTTTAATTCAAATCGGCTTCATTTGCATAGTTCATGGTCGAGTTTGTGGAACCTTAGAAGAGGGGCCATAACATAGGCAGTGATAGACTTGGAAGTCTGGGGGGGGGGCACGGTCATTATTGCTGGGGACACAATGATGATGTCAATTCATATATACATTAGATCAGTCGACTCTACCTTTGATGCTGGGGGGCAACCCCACTCCCCCCATATCTCTGCTCACGGGCCTTAATGGAATACAGGAGCCTCTACCTCCTCTAAGCACGGAACTTGTTTCAGAAAGAATGTTTCGTCGTAGGTGCTGTAGGAGCTCTGATACAAAGAAAACAGGGATGGGGGGAGGTCAAGGATTGCCAGATGTCCATATATATGGTCCACAATTAATTATTAAGGGACTTGACGACCTTGGAAAGGTGCTTTGGGGGGGTTGCTCATGTGGCCTGAGACCTTTAGGTTCCAGTGCCTGGGAGGTGCCACTGTGCAGTCATATGAGCATTGTGCTGGACTCTCATGCTGAGGACATGGCCCCCATACCCTGAAGCAGGGCCCCTAGGCTGGGATCTTTTACGGGCCCCCTTTATGATGAATTTGTAGTGTGAAAAAACAAAAAAATTATGAAAATCATCGGGCCCCAGGGCTGGAGCCTCATCAGCCCACTCCTTGTGAGGGCCATGCCTGAGGATCCAGGTCTGAACCCTATTGACGGCACAGTGGTGGTCGGCTGAAGCTGGTTTACTGTGGTTTTCCAGCTCCGAGGGACAAATGTGAGCCGGTCTTCCATTTTAAAAAGGAAGCAGAGAGCAGGCATACCTACAACATGAAACTGACAAAACATGGAAATTCAAGCATTTCCATCTTCACTTCAGAAAATGGAAGCCATATGGCAGGATGAACACGAAACAAGCACAACCCGACAACATAAATTTGTTAGGACCACACATACACTTGGAACACACATTCGGGCATGCCGTGATTCGTTAGAAATTCCTTAGAGGAGTGGATGAGGTGCATGTACGGTTTAGTAGTAGTAGTGCCTATGAGGTGCTGTATTTAATGAGCTTTCAATTAAAAATGAAAAACTTAATTCTTGAGAGACTTTTTATTCTACTATGATTATGTTGTCTTGGAGGGGGGTGGCAAAGCTAAATATTCACCACTACTGACAGGCTTCAAGTCAAGGTCGGCATGTCTGAGGATATGATAGAAAAAGGATCATATTTAGATTTCTGTATTCTGTATATAAACAGATAATTTTTTTCTTTTTGTTGTTCAGTTAAAAAAATACACATGTATTAACGTTCCATTCATTTTTAGGATGTTGTGAATGTTATTGTGAGAGCTTGTGGACCAAAGATCTTTTCATCTCACCTCCCAGGCAGTACATTACTCTCAATGGACTTCATTTATGCTGCTGATACCATTGCATCTTCCACTGCACTTGCTGTGAGAAATTTTATTGTATCTGTCTCTTTTTTTAAGCTTAAAAAAAATTTGTATTTAATCAAAAATGCAGTTGAGTGGGTAGAAGTGATTATATTTCAATTGTAAGAAACCAATTGTCTAACTTACCTAATTCCTAATGTGATCATTGTTACTTATGGAAACAGTGTACATGTACATTAGGGTAGCCCTTATTTTTCAGCTTTCTGAAAGTTTTGCTCCCACCCCTATCTTGTTTCAATCAGCAAAAAACTATCTGTGTGAAATTTTAGCTCAATCACAGACAACTGCAATTCAATCCTCATCAAGGTGACAAAAGGATGACAGGGCTCAATGGGTGGTTGATATAGATCAAAAAACTGAATTACAAGGAAAAAGAGTTTTTAACAGCTGGCTGATGCACAGATATATTTTGGAAAGAGAAAATTCAACTTCCCCTGTGGGGAATCGAACCCACATCCTTTCACTTTCCAGGTGAACGCCCTAGATCACTAGACTACAGAGGCAACAAATATTTCAATCTTCCGTCCTTGGAGCTTGCGTGCACTTAACGGGACAGAACATGGACGGTCGGACCTAACTCTGGCCAAAGCTCATTTTCTCTCTTTCCAAAATATATCTTTGCATCAGCCAGCTGTTAAAAACCTTTGTATGGATAGCGGAGAGTGACATCATCCTTGGATAAGTCGCCATCTGGTGGCATTGACAGCAATGGTGAGCTTTAACCTGAGTTAGGTCCGACCGTCCATGTACGGTCCTATTCAGTGCACACGATTTAACATATCGCCCTAAGGGCTAGTGTTTCATTAACCTTAACTCGAAGTGGTCCCAAGGAGAAGACCCGGTTGAGTCACATGATTTGTGTTCATATAATTTTTATTGATGCTTTATGTTACGATGTTCTACTGTATTGATATATGTATATTAGGGTGGCCCTTATTTTTTGATGTTTTAATTTCTCAGTTGCCCCCCCCCCCCCAATTTTTTTCCTTTTATTCCAAGAAACAATTTGGTACCTCATTTGTTCAAATCAGAGGTTGGGAACCCATGCCTCATCGCGGTAGAAGTGGGAAGCCAGTGAGTGTCAAAGCACATGAAAGTAAAGCATTGTCACTTCAATGGCGAAGCAGGTCGTAAGCTTGCGCCAAAGCTGGAGAGGTGAAAACTACAAAATGACGCACAAAATAGGCAGTCAAAATTCACTAAAAATGCCTAAAATAGGCACTATAAAAAGGCATTTATAATTTTTGGAAGGAAGAAAAAATAACTAAAAACAAGTATTAGGGGTCCAAAAACTATATATAGCTAAAAAAGCGGTTACACTTAATCTGTCTATTGTTTTAATTATGGTTTATAAAAATTGCATTATTATTCAAGTTAAATTGATTTCAAACCCAAATTAAATTAATAGTAGACCCTCAGGATTAGTCCCATTCTAGGCCCACCATTACCAGACGCGGAGCCAGTAGAAAAAATTATCTGTGGGGCTCCTTTTCGAGTTAAAGGAATTATCCTCGTTCATTTGTTGTATTACTATGAATAATCTTTGTCATTTCTATAATTGAAACATGGCTATCTTGTTCTATTTTTGTAAAAAAAAAAATTAATTTTTTTATATTACCAAATATACGGGACTCCTTGAAGTGCAGACCCTGTGTGGCCGCATCTGTCACACACCCCTGAGGTGACTCTGGTCAATTCAATCTTCTTCTTTTTCAAACCGAGCACAACTCAGGTCTATCGCCATGGGCAATTTACTACCTAGTGAGTTGCGCCGGAAGTGTAAGTGTGTGTACCTAATAGTCTGAGTGTGTATCTAGTGTTGGTCAATTCAATCGAATACAAAATATGTATGTTTAATAAATAGCCATGGTTATTTGCAGTGCATTTATGGTACAAAAAAATAAAATCAAAACGACATGGGCCACAGAGCCCTCTATACTTGTACTTCACTTTGTGTGAGCCGTGACGTCAATTGATGACCTTTTGGGGCAGTGATCGGTCAAATATACATATACAATGCAGTGCAGTGCCTGAGCTAGACATGGGAAGCATGTGGAGAAACAAAAATTTTTAATTTTCCTCTGCTTTCCTAACACAGACTGTTGATCTGAAACAAAATCATTCACGCGTCTAATGCCATCCGGTCAAAGCAAAGCTAATGCATGGTAACACTACTATCACAGACCACTTATTTGCGTCTAAATGGGGCTTTAAAGGTGAGGAGCTTTCTGATGATAACTAATACTGAGAGTTAGAAAATTTTAAACAGTGCAATACTTTTGAAGTTCTCAATGCTCAAAATATCCAAGTTTTATAGATATGGTCTCTGAAATTCACTAATAAACTTTAAACTATGTTAAAATAGGCATTTATGGCATGGAAATTTAAACAATGGCATTTTCACCAAAAAAGTTTGAAAATAGGCAAAAAAAGGCATTTATGGTATTTTGCCTGGGAGGAACTTCCGGGCTCTAACTATAACATACTAAAGATTCACTGCGCTTGTGCAATTGCCCTTTTTCTTTTCTCTTGTGACATCCATTACTTTATTTTGCCCTTCCCACGTGGTTGCTTTTTGCTGTCTCATTTCATCTTCAAAAAATTTTACCATTTTTTTTTTAAATTAATTTATCAAAAGGCCCTTCTCAAGGCTAAATTACTTAGTATTATCTTTTATTTATGATATTTTTTTTGGAGTTTATGCTTTTTCTTTCTCATTTATTTCATCTGGATTCCAATGCATATTGAGACACATATGCGGTGCATATTCAAGCACCTTGCTGGGTGCAGGCAGTGAATTGTTTGTTCATGTGGCGCTCCACCTTCTGTCGGGCTCTCACCCTTAGTCTGCTCTAGTATGTGTCCGAGCCAACTACGAGTGTAATTATGGCTTCTAATTTGAGAAGTATTTATTTAATTGGCAGTGAGTGTCACCAAATTACCAGAAGCAAACTTCCATTTAACAGGCAATTACTATCGGTGCTATTTTATAGTTTACAGGAGGTTAAACTGTCCCTAAGGGAAAGTGCCAACGTAGTAGTGTGCTAATGCCTTATTTTTTGAGAGAAGACAAGGATTCCTACAAGAATAATACCTCATTGTATAGAAAAAACTATGAACATGTATTCTTATTGCCGCAATCTTCAAAAAAATGCCTGCCGTACGTCAGACATGCAGAAAGAACATGAACGTAAGTTTATATCAAATTTGAATAACTTATTTGACATTACTCACACTAATGCTTTGGAAATTATAGACATTGAAGAAGATAGAAAATCTTTACCGAGTCAAAGAGAACCGGGAACAGAGAGGGCCAAACAGATCTTTGGAATAGGGAAGATTCTTATTTAAAGTCGCGAGTAACATTCCAGAATCTCAGTGTTGTTAATGACAGCCGAAAGAGGGGTGAAATTGATGCAAGATTTTAATGGCTCTGAACTGCGGATGAAGAGCGGAGGCAATTTCTTCTCCATTGTGTCAAAGACCACAGAAAGCAGTACCCTTGCTGCAAGAAGGCTACTCTTAAACAAAAATTTATTTAAATATATCATTAAAAAGTGAATTTGTTTTGTGTTTCATATGCCCTTTTAAAGATGCCATTCCATAATTTTATAGCAAAAAATCATACAATTTCTTAAAATGAGTAATAAATACATATTTTTAAATGCTTAATTTTTACCAAATTTTTTCTCCTACATCTTCATTCAATCAAGCTCGATGAGGCACAGGTTAAGCTTTATATGTTGAATAAATATTTAGTATTCTTTCACATTATGGTAAAAGGAAAAAAATTGAGGGGTGGGCGCTTAAAAAATGTTTAGTAAATTTTTCACCATTATAATAAGGGCCACCCTAATGTATATATTATATATGTATTCACTATTTTTAAATATCTGGTCCCCGCACACACACGGGTGGAGGTACCTGCAGACTTCCATTACATCCATCATAATAATTCCACAATCTCAAATTACCATAGCTAGTAAACAAAGGGACAAACCTGATCAACTTCCTCCATCTTGTTGAGCCAGTTGCCACCCATGAAAAATAATAGTGTTCCGATAATTACAAGCCACGTCTCCATATGAAAATCCATCAAGTGACATCAGCGATTCCTCTGTATGCCGAAGGCCAACAGTATGGCGATTGGTCCGACGATAAACCTGTTCTCTGTCGCTATAAATACTCCAGGCTGAAAAGCTCCATCATCGCATTCATTAGTCCTATGTTCATTGTACGGGTTTTCTCGTATTATGTGAAACTTGAGTGCTGGTGCTCTTCAATATAACGTACTAACATCATGGGATGTTGAAATCACTAACAATGTTTTACTAACTTCAGAAACGTAATATACTATTCCGGGTAGTTGGCTTCCTCATATTTTCCTCAGAGTAATACATCTATATTATTCGAAGTATACCCTGGACGGATCATGCTGATCCCTTGGGAATGCGGGTTCATGGAATCTTTGCCCGGGAAATTTTGCCCCGGTATATTTGACCCCTGGAAATTTCACCCCTTGACATTTCGCCCCAGATATTTCACAACAAACATTTTGCCTGCCGTGACTATATGAGCGACCCGGTGAGTGGCCAATAGAGTGACCCTATCAGTGATCAAGTGAATTGGACATTTACCCCCTGACATTTCGCCTGCCCTGACCGTTTGAGAGAACATATGAATGATGGTACAAGTGAGTGACCATATGAGTAACCAAGTGAGCTGGACATTTATCCGTGACAATTAACCTGCCCTGACCGTATGAATGACCGCACGAGTAAACATGTGAATAATGGTGTGAGTGACCATATAAATGATCAAGTAAGTTGGACATTTAGTCCCTCCGATGGTATTTTGTCTGCCCTGACCATATGAGTGACTCTATGAGTGATCAAGTGAATTGGAAATTTACTCCCTTCACATTTCACTTGCCCTGACCATATGAGCGATGGTATGAATGACCATATGTGTGAACAGATGGTTGATGGTAAGAATGACCATGTAAGTGACCGTATGAGTGGTAAAGTGAGTTGGACATCTACTTGTGACTTTTTGCCTACCCTGACCAAGTGAGTGACCCTATGAGTGATCAAGTGAGTTGAACATGTACTTCCTGACATTTCACCTGCCCTCACCACATGAGCAATGGCATGAGTGACCGTATAGTGAACATATGGGTAATTGTATGATCAAGTAAGTTATTTTATATCGGTAGACATTTACAGATTGGCATTTCACCTGCCCTGACCGTATGAGTGAGTGTAGAAATGACCGCGGGAGTAACAAAGTGAGTGACAGTATGAATCATCAAATGAGGGACTGTATGAATGACCAAGTGAGCGACTACGTAATTGGACCGGATATCTCATTTCAGACCCGACATTTCGCCCCTTGTGTAAATGCTAGGTGAGTATGCAGCAGAAATTTGCACAAAGTATAATATAATGTCTATTGCTGTCACAAATGCATTGGCGAACATATTAAGCATCACGGGGAAGACGGGTAGTTTGGGGGGATTTTAATGTTTTTCTTCAGGACTTTTATATACTCCGGCTTATGTTGAAAAATTTTGCTGCAACGTAAATTTAGAAACAATTATTTTATGCTTTACAGCAAATTCCAAATTTTTAGGGCCCATTAAAGTATTATATAACTACCCATAACAAGGGGGATGAAGACGGGGATCATCTTTACAGACATTCACCCGGTCAATCATTCGGTCACTCGATTGGTCACTCACTCACTCACTCGATTGCTCATATGGTCGCCTGGTCATTCTTAAGATCATTCATTTGATCACTCATATGGTCACTTGGTCATTCTTACAGTCACTCAGTTATTACTATGGTCACTTGATTGGTCACTCACTCATTCACATGGTCACTCATTCCATCACTCACTTGTTAATTATTACGGTCACTCATTTGGTCATTGCAATGAGCTCCAAGGAAAGATTGAGTTATTCATTGCCTCTTTAGTCAAGGGCGTTCACCCGGAAAGTGAAAGGACGTGGGTCTGATTCCCACAGGGGCAGTCGAATTTTTTCTCTTTCCGAAATATATCTCCATATCAGCCAGCTGTTAAAAAACCTTTGTATGGATAGCGGAGAGTGACATCCTTGGACTCCCTGTGTCTCTGAAATTTTTGATATGTGAAAAATCAGTGATAGAAATGTTGTTTGTATATTAAGGGCTGCTGCAGAAGCTTTCAGGCATGATACTGAAAACCTGGTAATGAATCCCATTTCTTTTCAACACCTTGGAAAAAATTTTAGAGAAGTGCAAAACACGCAGAAACTCAGCACAAATTTAACCTAGACAACGGCCAAGAATTAGTGTTGAACTGGAATGGAAAACTGCTCCCAGTACTACTACTTCACCTAACACCAACTCTGGCCATATCGCTATATTGCAATTTACTGGCATTAGTGAGATGGGTTGGAAGTGAAGGCGCTGTCTATCGGTGGTCGCCTCGAGTTCGTTAGAGAGAATATCCTATCTATATCCTCCCTTGGGTTCGAACCCGGGACCCTGACAACAACCTTCACGATGGTAGACGAGCATCTTACCACCATGCCACTCGGGCATTTGTCCCAGTACTGACACGTGTGGGAAAAGGTTGATAGACTGGTAATAATAGTAAATTTTTAAGCAAGGAGCCATTGTTTGGAGTCCCTTAAAGTCCAACATCTTCAGGAGAAGAGCACGCTATGGCTTTTTACCAAGCAGGGGAGAAGTGGGGTATAACTGACAAAATTCAGGCACGTTGCTGTGATATGGCAGCAATTAACACGGGTCTCAAACCTGCCAACTCTCCGGACTTGGGCCAGACTCTCCAGATATTTCATCTTTTATCTGGTTCTCCGGATTTTAGCAGAAAATTCGATTTGGAAGAAAACTTTCTTTCTTTTAGATCAAATTTTTTTAGATTTTCTTGAGCTTTCACGATATCATGACATTGATGACTACGGTTGTCATTGGGGAAACTCATAGAAAACCTAAACACCAATAGAGGGCATCCATAGTTCATGAAACCTACCTACTCGGTTGAAGACGTCACTTCCGTCAAGTAGCCATCAAAAAATGTCTTGGTGATCGCATTTAAGCAAACTGGCAATGACGTAACTTTGTTTACTTAGCATTTATCAACAATAATTTATCGAGGAATGTTCCTGGTTGCTGACATCCCTGTATAATTATTATTGTATTCTATCAACAACCACATGGCAAACACAATAACGGAGAGATACTTGTTGTACACCACGCAATATGTGATACCACCAGATATTTTTTTTTCTCAGAAGCCGTATATCAAGTTTTTTTTTCTCAAATGTTTTCAAAAAGAAATTATACAACTGCTTTTGAGAGTTCATATATCCAATATTATTCTAGCATCCACAATGATTATATTCCGCTCAGTCGCTACCTAGGACCTGCCTGAACTTGTAATACCCATTATCAGGGACGCTGGAAGTCAAAAATGATTGGTGTTGCTCGAAGTATGCTTGCTTTGCAAAATAATAATAATAATAACAAATCTCTTCGGATAGAATACAATAATTCACCTGAGACCATATTTCACGCTTTGAAGTAGAATGTCTCCTAATGCTCTAGGCAGATGTGCTGGGCCGATTGGGATCTGAATTAACTCTTTGGCCACTGAATCAACATTTCAAGAGTCTGCCAGAGCAGGGTTGGTAAAAAAAACGTTTTTTTTGGTTTAAACCAGGTTTTTTTGGTTTAAATCGATTTTTTTGTTTTAAATAGTATTAACATTAAAAACAATGAAATTTCTGAAAAATCATTCAAACTTCCAATAATTAACAAAAAATAAAATGTTTATTAATGTAATTAACACTATTCCCATGCTAATTAATCAATAAATATTTATTAAATTTTAACAAAAACCAACTTTTGCCATTTAATTATTTTTTGCTTAACTCAATGGATTACTGTGTGTTTGAAAATTCTTTTAATGTTATTATTAATCATATAATATATAAAGGTTTTACTCCAGTTACTTTCAGTATACTTAATTACGAAGTTATTTTGCAAAAAGTAATAAAAATTAGGTGAATATAATGCATTTAATGAAACATAAATAATGCAGATTAATTAACGATGATTTACGATATACAGGGTGGTTATAACTAAGGTTCTGATTTCAAAACACTGTAAAAAAAGAGCGATTGTCAGAATGACTTGAAAATTGACATGAATATTCCTGAAAAAATTCAATTTTATTTGATAAAGGGGAAAAAATACTCAAAAATGTAAAATTAATGACATCATCCAACATGTGGGAAATTTGCTCGCAGAATGGAAACGATAGCCAGTCATGGCAAAATTATAACTTAATTATAGCATTGCATGAGTCTATAATTCACGGAAACATCACAAAAAAAATGAAGTAATTGAACAAATAACTACAACTTACTCAAAAAATGTTAAATATGTTGTCCACCGCGTGTTCTGGCTATGAGGTTGAAAGCACAAAAATTCTTGTTCAACAGCAGAATCGGAGTATGCCATGGTCATAATGTGGATGTGCTTGCAATTCAGCTTTATTAAACCAAACGCGCCCCCTTTCCCCCATTCATATTCCTGAGGAATGAGGAACTTCTAACATATAGGGAATGTGCTGGAGATTGCAATTCACCAAAGTTTGCAATCTGACCACTGTTTATAACATTTTGAGGTACCCCCACAGCCAGAAGTTGCAAGGGTTAAGGTGCATCCTGTCAAAATGGGTCTTCAGCAGCTGCTTTGCTGGTATTGCAATGCACACACTGATGCTGTGGAAGTGCCGAAATGATGTGGTTGCACAAAATAGATTATACTGCTGGCCAAGTACAGCATCATCTACTTGCACATTTTGCACTTTTTTCTTTTGCGAAAGAAACGTCCATTGCTTCAGGAGTATCCATGCAAATTTTCAGGTCATTCCGATCAGTACTTATTGTATAGTTTTGGAATCAAAACTTAAATTATAATCACCCTGTATATAGCTGATTATTTTTCATAAATCTGTTACTACTATATAGTAGAACCTTGATTAACTGGGCTTAACAGTGTGTGTGTGAAAGTATAAAAAAAACAACTATTGAATATTAAGACTGGGAGATATACAGTAGGAGATGTGATACTTCTTATGGGAATGAAAATGTATGTGAGGTAATGTAACAACTAGTACACTATTCTTTGTCCTTTAAGGACAGCTGGTGTCTTCATTGGATTATAGGACCACCTGCCCCTAGCATGATGGTGTCACTACTGTAGCTGCTTCTTTGTGAAGGGAAAAAGAAACCCTGTGAGATAATACACCACTACATTTAGATGTGTGATGCAATCCTTATTCATGAATTTGCTAAAGATCGAGCATTAGAATGTAGCCAAAGGTTAGAAAATGTTTTAAGAATGAGAAATTTTGGCTTTTATATATAACTTTAAATGACTAAGATACTTCATATATACAAATATACATTAGATCAGTTGATTCCCTGTGACGCTGGGGGAAAGGCAATGCCCCCATGCCCCCCCCCCCACCCCCATATCTCCACCCATGATTAAAGCCAAGATAATTCTCACCCGAAACACTAGATGAGTATTACCACTGATAATTTCTACTTTCAAATACAGGTATTCCTGGAAATTGGAAACTATAAAAATAACTGCATTAGGGTCTGTAAAATGATGACAAAAAATTGCATTACTGTAAATTGAAGGGCATAGCTACCACAGCAAAATATGTGAAATTTTGGGAGTTCTTACTTCTTCGAATGGTATTCAAAAGTAAGCAATCTTCTCACCAAGTATTCAGAACCACCAGAAAAGCACCATGACCCCCAATGTCAAAGAAGTTATAAATAAATAACTGTTCCCTCAAATCTCACTAGGTGTTGCAGTCTTTTATTTAACTTCAAATATAAAAAATTTAAATTGAGAGATATGTCTTTGAGTAGAAAGCAGTTGGATATTTAGTTGGCGCTTGAGTATGATGACAACCAAAATTTTTCAAATCATTATGCACCCAACCCAGAGTCCAACATTCCATATAATTTTTTTTACCTGCATGGACATGTTTTTTTTATGCCATATAAATTAATGGTGAATTTTGGTAATGCTGAAGCATATTTGTTATGTTCTGCCACACACACACAGCTTAGAAGGAACATTTACAGAGTCCCAAGTCATTGTTTAGTGTTAAGGGACACACTGGTCATGCCAAAACAAAAGTTGCCTTGCAGTTGAGTGGTGAGCATGCGAATCTTTGAATGTGAGAGCAGGCAGGCCTACAACATGATACTGACAAAACATGAAAATTCAAGCATCTCCATCTTTACTTCAGAAAATGGAAGCCAGATGGCAGCATGAATACAAAACAAGCACAACTCGACAACATAAATACGTTAGGGCCAAGCATACACTCAGAACACACATTCTCTCTCTCTGGCATGTGCCGATTCGTTAGAAATTCGTAGAGGAATGTGTACGAGGTGCATGTTCAGTTAAGTAGTAGTAATAGTCTTTTTGAATGTGCAGGTCCAAGTATGAATTACGGTATAAGGTTAGACGTATTTGTAACTAACAAAAACCTTAGGTTAGATTAATGTCTTGGGGAGATATTAACAAAATAATAATTGAAAAAATCCAAGAGGAGGAAATCAAACGAATTACAAAAAGAGCTTGAATGAAAGGGGGAACCAAAATTATCAGGGAAGGAGGCACCAGTTGTATATAAAAGCTATGGATTTAAATAAAGCAAAGGTGTAAAAGCTCTAGTCAAGTGGTTTCCAAAGTGTAACAGTTCATGTTAAAGAACTAGAGGGAATAATGAGATAATTTTTAAAATATATAATAACATCTCAAATGCTTACAAAATGCTTTCACAATTGCTGTGGACTTATGATGTGAGATCCAAGATCTGTGATCATAGAAAAGCACATACTTTTGGACACAAAACAGTGGTTCAATGATTCTTATTTAATGTTAGATTTCTAATTTTTCAACTTCTGCATTAAGTTATGGTGACTTCAATTAGCCTCTTATAGGTGGTGGATGGCAGGAAGGAGTGAAACTTTCCTCTCTCAACAACAAGCGTGGCCATTCATCAGCGCGTTCGAAAACCAACTAACTCAGTCTCCTTGACGACCTTCCTCTTGTGGTCGGCTTTGACCGATTCCTCACACTCTCTTTTTCTGAAGCCAAACAGCTCTTACTTATACAAGTAAGCCTTGCCATACCGCATTATAACAGAATTTTTCAATTTATTTCACTTAAGTGGAACTTTTTTACACTGCAAGTGTCAGAGGCCATGGTTTAGCTGCACTATAACAGGCATTCAGGTGTATGACTCAAAAGTTCATTGGTTGACTTCCCCTCGTGACATATTTTCATAACCCTACTCCTTCATTTCTTTGGGCAGTTTGGTAACTTTTTACCAGGCAACCTTCATATGTGGTGCAAATTTTAGTTCCACATAGTCGTGTTAATCAAATATAATTAAATATTTTCATTTTATGAGGTTTGAATGATTAATAAAAGATATTTATTATCAATACATATGTTTCAGGTTCCAAGAACAGAAGCAATGTCTATACTAGGCGCTTTGTTATACTTACCAGTTGTTTGTAAAGATATACCAACACTTCATACTTCAACTGAATTAAACACAGAAATTTCTCAAAATATTAAGGTTTGTATTTATATTTCCATGTAAGTAATGCTTTGCTAAATTTATGAAACAAATTATGATTTTTTTGACAGCAAAATGTTACTATATTCCATCAGATAGTATTATAATTGGGAATCAGATTTTCAGCTTTGATTACTCATAACAGGGTATCTAGCTTTCCTATGCCAAATGCTTCATAGGTCGGTACGCAACTGGAGAAAGTGAGCTATGGTCTCTTCTGATTGCTTCTAATGCCAGTTTATCAGTTCTACAGAGTGGCCAGTGGTATTTACCAATTTCACATCAAAATCAGAAGACAAATTTCATGCAACTTTACATAGCTATAAAGTAGTTGTACATGCTTAGAAAATTAATAAATTTGTGTTGTGGACCATACACACACATATCAGTGCACAGGGACGCCGGAATTCAAAAATTATCGGTGTTGCCCAAGTTGTGTGAATCAAAAGAATTCTAACCATGATTTTCTCATATACGATATATGTTGTGACCATTTGACCCAGTTGGAACAAAACTCTCCAATTTTTGGAGTATAATGAAATTGCCTATCTCCCGAATGGGTGACTTTTTTTTTAATGTGCAAATTTTTATTTAATTTTAGTGATAGGCAATTTCACTCATTCTTCTTTCACAAGTTACTTCAGATGTCAGTGTTTCGCCCAACCATTTGGAGAAATATTGTAACCCCTTCACCATTTCTAACAACAGATATCTATGAGATTCCATAACATAACATTAATTTATTTGTCCCCAGTCAATTACAATAATACTAATCCACACACATTGCAGTTCTACATCCATAAGCTAATACAGAGGGTGTCCATCAAACCCCCCCCCCCCCTTGTTCTGTAAAAAAGTTTTTATTATTTGCAAGGGTGGACATTTGGACAAGAGATGAATGACCTCAAAGAAATGAGATTTGGGTGAAAATTTTGGAGAAAAGACATGTAATTTTGCCTGTCCAGATTGCATGCAATTGTGTAGCCCTGATCTCGGGCAAAGTGATGATCTTTCTTTCTTTCAAAATGAGCACAACTCCTGTCCTAGTGCCATGGGAAATTTACTATACAATAAATTGTGCCAGAAACGTACATGCGTACTTAAGTCTTAGTGCATATCTAGTGCTATATGTGTGAGTTTTTAGTGCTGCCATCTTTTTTTTGAAACTGTGAATGAAGTGGAATTACTGAATATTGGTACTATTGTCTGTCTGTTGCTCTCTGTGATGGCACTATCTACCAAGGAGATTGGCTCGCATTCATGCATCAAAGTTTGGAATCACAGAAAATATACTTGTCTACTACCCTTCTGCTGTCTGTGGGATCGATGATGACCAGGTCTCTGTGCTTTGCTGGAATTAAATTTATATGCTGTCTGGTATTAGACATGCTTTAGCACATCAGTAAGGATAGGTGTGAATTGAGCCATGTACAACATGTGTGAGATCACCCACTGCAAGCTTGATGACGTCAAAACACTCCAGTGCATAGCAATCCAATACGCATGTTGCAATGCAGTTCATTTAGCGAACTCTGAACACAGCCTCCGGTGGAGACATGAGTGTTTTAAAATTCAGGAGCATGGAACCTTGGTATTTTAGAGATTCCTAAGACCCTTGATTTTATATATTTGAGGGTAAAGTCGGCATTATAAAAAGGCATTACAACAAAATTGAATATACTGGAATGCACAACTTCCACTTGTTCTACTTTTCCTACAATGCCCTACTTTAGTTCTGTTTTCTAGGTTTTGTCTTATTTTTTAGTTTTTATCTTACTTTTCCTACTTTTTTGCCAAATCCTATCAACAAAATTTGTGTAATCAATTTTAATTGAGGAAGGAATCACCTTTATATTGCCAAATAATACAAATGTAGTAGATTTCAATTAATAATTTTGCCAAAGCAGAAATTGTATTGCAGGTTATTTCGAGGGTGTATGTGGGCCATTTCGTTTATTGATTTTTCTTTTGCTTAGTTTGAGGGTTCAACAAGTATAGTAGCCATTAAAAACTTCTGTCTGGATGGAAAAAATAATTTTGTATTTACTACTTCATTGTCTTGGACAGTAACTGACTATAATCATTCAAAATTATGGTGTACATTTTGTGTATAGGTGAAACAACAGTTTGCATATAACAAAGCAGTTGGATACATATGCATATTTTGGGTTTGTTGATTCTGATGCTACCCAATAGCATCCAGTTGTCTTCTGTACTTTTAGGGCATACAGAGGCATAAACAATATTTATAATGCTCAGCAAAGAGCTAGAAATGAAAGTGCTTCATTTGACAAAACGATGACACTGGCATTGAACAGTAAAATGTAAACAAATCCTTTTAAAAAAGAATGGACAGCCTAGTAAAACCATCCGGTTTTCACCTTGACTTATTTACATTTTACTTTATAATTTACACATTTTGCACTGTGCTTTTGAAAGTGGTCTCAAAGGGGTATCATTCTTTAAAAAATTACATGTCTTCATAATTTGCTCTGCATTCAGGAAGAGAGTTGACAGACTGGACTGTGGAAGACTTCTTGAAAAAAAGAATGTAATACAGGGTGTTTCAAAAAGAATCATTTGATTTAAATTCAGCAAAAAAAAACTATTAATTAAAAGTTAATTATTCAGCTTTTAATCTGTTTTGATCGAATAATGTATAGGTAGAAAGAGGGAAATCTTGAGTTTCACACAGTTGCTGACAGGTAGTGCTAATGCTCTTTCTTGGGTTGCCACTTCAGTGTTTGTCAAGATTGGCTTTCCCCACAGTTAGAAACCAATTCGGATGACTTTATTTTTCAGCAGGACGCCGCACTACCACACTGTGGCTTAGACGTTCGAGAATGTTTGAACAATCTCATTCCTAAACGATGGAGCGGCTGTATGGGACCTGATGATTTATTTGAACATCACTGGCCTCCAAAATCGCCGGACCTCACAGTGTGCAATTTCTTCTTGTGGGGGTTTATAAAAGACTACATTTATGTGCCTCCCCTTCCAGCTATATTAGCCGAACTGAAGATACACATAACAGCAGCAGTGGATGCAAACATGTTCGCAAAAGTTTGGGAGATTTGGTTTGTAAAAAAAACTTTATGATTAGCCATGTGTAATATAAAATTAATCTTAAGTGTCTATGTGTTCAGTATTTTTCGTAATATACGCATTTCAAATCGGGTGATTCTGTTAGAAACACACTGTATATTGTGAAGAGACATAAAAGAATTATCTCTGGATACACTGTTTTGGCCAAAAATTATTTTTGTTATCAAGTCATTTCCATCATTTTGCTGTTACTTGTCAATCTTACAGGATACTAAAATAGTGCTATGACTTTTTTTTTAATTTTTCAAAAATATAAAAAATTTATTTTTTCGAGGGATTTTCTTTATAATGCTATGATTATGTTGTCTAAGGTGGTACCTCCTCCTACTTTTTCGTCCTACTTTTTCCTACGTTTTCTAATTTTTTTGAATGGGAGCCCTGGGAATGCTAAAGAATATCTATAATGTCTCCACCACTGACCAAAACTGACTACTAAAGAAAAAATTTTTTGATGGATTTGTGTTCATTGTATGTCAAAATGTTCTTTAAAAATAAAAATAATTAATTAATTGCTCAAATAATTTGGGTTGATATATTTTTCCAATATTATCCGGGTTTTTGATGGGGCAAAACGCCTCTATCGTCCTCCACTAGATGTACACGGCTGGTTGTCAAGGCCATAACCAGGAAGAAGAGTGACTCCCTTGAAACAATGATTAAGCGCATCTGCCAGGGCCCGACTTTGACATGAGGAGGACCTTTTCAGCAAAGCAGGAACTGGAGGGGGGGGGGCAGGCTCCAACTAAGGTAAAGGGTTTGGTTATACAAATACAAAGGCCAACACAGACAAAATACCCAATGAGGTGGCTGAAAAAAAGATTCCCATAGAAAACATGGATGTTGATATAGATAAATATACATATCTAAAACTATATCAAAAATACAGCAACTCAATAACAGCAATAAAAACCAATAATTATGATAATTTCTTATGGGCAGTATATTTATATTTTATGGTTGTTTCATCGAAGAATGGATAGCTTCTCGATTTATCCCAATATGTTTATATTTCTTTTTAAACATGTCAATTGTGTTAGAATTTACTACTCTTGGGCGTAAACTATTATGTTAATAAACAACTATTAGAGAAAAATTCTCTCCTTCTATCTGTGCTCTTCCAATGCAATCATTTTCAAGAAATCATGTCTCACTTCATAGCTTAAATGCAGTGTGCCAACAAGAGCATGCATGGTTCTTCTCTGCACCCACTCGACCAAGTCAGTGTCCCTCTGTAAATATGGTCTCCAAAACCTGATGGCATACTCCAAGCCAGGGTGAACTAAGCCCCAGAAATGTGTAGGATCACTTTAAGAAAATGCGAAGAGTCCTTTTCGAAAATGAAACAAAGGGTATGACATTGTGCAAAACAGAGGAGAGTTTTGTTCTGAATTCTTGCCACTGACTTACCACACCCACTGATACAAAGGGGTCTTTGTATATACCCTAATATTAGTACCCTCTTATGTTTACATGTGTACAAAATTTCTTCATGAAAGCTTGGAAATGTAGTTTGGATCCCGATTCAGTGGGTTATAGCAAACTCCCAAAATAAGCTTATGGTACTTTTTGTTTTCGAGCTCAACACATATAGTTTCAATATTCATGCTCTGTACGTTACACACTGTCTAGTCTTCAGACATGATTTGACATAAATCAAGACTCCATCCCCTTTCCTATCAGATTTATTTTTTAAAAAGTATTGTATCCAGAGATGCAAGGCTGTAGCGAAAGGAGGGGGACTAGGGACATCTGGTCTGCCCCTCCCCGAAATGTGAGAAAATGATCAAAAAAAGGGAAAAAAATTTGCCAAATCTATTTTTCTATCATTTTGGTTCCCCCCCCCAAAATGTAAGTGGTCCCCCTCCGAATGAAATTTCTGCCTACAGGCCTGCTGAGATGTGTAAGGAAGATTCTGTAATGACTACAAGGTCTAGGCCCTCCACAGCTATCATAATTTCTAAAAAAATTTTTTTATTACCCAAGCTCCTGACATTTATTAGCACACATTTTTAAATTTGTTCTGTGATTTAGTGTCACTCAAGAAGCCATCAAAGTCGGTGGGTAAATCCCATTCTATACTGTTATTATTATCATTAACTAATCCACTTTCCCATCTACGTAGTCTGGGAGTAAAAACCTAAGCCTATCGTTAACCTCCCAGACCCTCTTATTAAGGTGAATCTCATCCCAATGAAGCCCCTTATCGGTGAATGTGAGAAGCTCCAAGAACGTGACCCCAAGTGAGGAGCAAATGTCCTTCAGGCCTAAGTTGAATTGGTGGATCCTACTTCTATATCCCTACTATCCTTTGGCAGTATTGGAATCACTGCCACATCTGAACCCCCTCCTGAGCAGATTATAGTAAGTCTCAGTACTCTGACAGAGACTCACTAATATTCGCTCTTAACGAATGGATTACCTGCCCAGGGAACTTTCAATGATGAAAAAGTTGTGAACGTCGCTAATCTTCCCTGCAGGAAGACAACAGCGCTTGAAATCCTGAAAATCACCACACATCCTGTTCCCCAGTTCCCTAACCATAGAATTGCCAATAATTGTATCGCTATCCACCTGATTCTCAACCACCCATTCCCCCTCTTGACTGTCATTGTTCGTGGAGAGATTATTTCTTTGTCTACAGGTAGCTCCATAATACCCGGGCCCTCCAAAACGTTAACTCTCCTTTAATGCTTTGACGTTGAGCTGTAATCTTGCTCTTGCCAAACAATTCTTACACTTGAAACTATCAGCTACTATCCCCCTAGTTCAGCGAAACTCCCATCACAACCCCTACATAACACTAATCAAGGTTGAGGCATATTAATGCTAAAGCTAGATAAGAGCAAAATAAAAACACAGTTATACAAAAAAGAGAAAGAGAGCCATTAACATTAAATTAAAATAACCTAAGATGTGTTACAATACAAATAAATATACAAGAAAATTGAAAGAAAATATTAAATAAAATTAACAATTTAATATTACAATGCAAAATATATGTAAAAGATTATATGAAAAAATAAAGTAAAATAAAATGCTCAACACGTAATTACGAAGAAGAAATATGTGTATATGAAAAATGCAACACACCTCTACAAAGTATTAAGATACAAAATACAATTTATGCTTATAAGTATTAGCTATCTTATTTTCTAACACTAAAAGAATTGGACCCAAAGCAAAATAACAAGAATTATTGGGAATACTCGGAAAAAAGTCTAGACTGTTTGCTCACACTAACCCTCAAAGAACCCTGAAATTATGACAGAAGCGGGAAAAACACCGAAATGGGGGTAAAAAACAACCAGATATTCCCTCCTATGCAAGCACCTGGGCAAAATAATTGACTGTTGACAATGAAACAACGGGAAAAATCTGGTGAAAATGAAATGAAACGAGAAAAATTTTTAAATCGATTAAAAATATGCAATTAAAATTTAAGTATAGAGTAATAGACAGCACTTATCTCACAAATCCAAAAATGACACTCCTAAAAATCTAGTGATGATAAACTAAAGAGAATAATAAACACACCATCCCATGATGCTCTTAAGATGGGCCTGAATGTAATGTCTTGAAAACAAAGTACATTCAGACCCATCTTAAGACATCATGGGTCCACAGGCCAAGTGATTTTGTGAGACCCTAGCTGGCAAGTTCTTGAAAAATTCAACTACTTCTCATTTTTCTGAGGCCCTTATTCTCTTCAGGTGCCCGGGTAATGTGCTTCTGGGTTCAAAAATAATCCTTTACTTTTCTACGGCTTAGTTCATCATGGTCTGGAGTCGTGTTTCTCAACTGTTGAACTGTGGTTATAACATCAGTTATATCAGTCTGCAAAATTTATCCATTATCCTTTTTATTCTAGGTATATTGTTTATAATTTTTATTAATTGCATTTTTAATTGGGTTGCTATATTTTTGAAATATAATGACATCCATATTTTTATGGGCATCTTTTTCTCAGCCACCTCGTTGGCCATTTTGCCTGTTGTGGCGTTGTATTTGTATTTTTTATAACGAAATGGTTTATTATCACCATTTAATTCTATACACAACTTATATTATTTGTGAGGACTAAAAGATTCCAATAAGACAGTGAACAAACTTCCTGCAGTTCAGAATCAAGATTTCCCACTGAGACTGTATAAATAGAAGTGTGGTTTTTCCTTCTATGATAGAAATAATTTACTTTTCTTGCAAGGCCGCAAGAAATAAATAATATGATCCAATCTACTTTCTCAAAACCAGTATTTATTTATTTATTTTTATAGTTTCAATTGTCATGAATACCAAATAAAATACAGATGTTAAATACACAATTATAATCAGCGAATTGCCCATCAAGTTGACTGGAAAAAAATGTGTGACAATTTTGTGTTTTAATTTTAATATCAAATTTATTTTAAAATTTGTGTGAATACATATTATATGATGTTAATGGCAACCAAGGCAAGGATGTCCCATACTGGTTGTTACAATAAATAAGTTTATAAAATGCAGTACAGTAATATTATTTTCAGATATATGGTGAATAAAAGTACAACAGAGAAAGATAGTATTTACAATAAAAATAGAATGAATTTAAAAAAAATAAAAAATTGTAATATAAATAATAAAGGATAATGTCATGCAATGGTGGAAGGTTCTATAAAAATTACATATTAATAATATCAACATAAGTTCGTAATATAGACCTAATGTGTACCCCAAATACAAAAAAATAAAAACATGTTAATGTAATATATATGATAAACATGGAGCTGGCACATGAATTTGTATGGCATTTATGGAAGGTGATTTCAAAATACAATTTAATTAAGCATGAAGTTTGAGGATGAAATCAGAAATGGGATTCAATGTTAGTGGAAAAAGGTGACAGATGTGAAACTTCTAGGTTGTTAGATCTAACTGACATGACCAGATTCATCCCACTTCACATCTTCTGCAAGATATCAAAGTAAAGTCTGACTAACTATTGAACTAGTTGATTCGCAGTAGCTGAAATTGAATATAAAAACTCCTGATTCCGATTATATTGTTTGAATAGGGGGTTGAACGGGCATTTGATGTGCTTGTGAATTTCATGAACTCGAACTTGGAAATCTCATGATCAAAGCCTCCAAAGCAGAATGCAGAAATATGTGATGTACGTTGCAGAACAATTACTGCTACTGCAGAAAAATTTGTAAGAATTTTAAGAAAAAGTGCAAAAAAACACTATTACATGTATGGGAATTTTTACTGCAGAACATTTCCAGTCAGCCGAGGGCTTGTTGCAGAACAATGCTAAACATTCAGCTTCGGGGATCAGAGCATGAAATTGATGTCACTGATCAAGACCAGATTGATTGGGATCAAGAGAGTTTGGAAGTTTTATACAGATACAAGGGCCACAACAGTCAAACTTCCCAACGAGGTGGCTAAAAAAATTTGCCTATAAAAAAATAGATGTCAAATATAACCAAAATACCCAATGTGAATGCATATATCGCCAGAAAAAATTAATATATAATAATACACTGCCCATAAAAAAGATTATGGTTGTCTTATCGAAGTATGAATAGCTTCTTGTTTTATCCCACTATGCTTATCGTAACTCTTTTATACACACATAAAATACTCTGCTTGAGCTTAATTTACAGGAATATTGATTTCTGAATAAATTCTGGAGGGGGGTGCGCTCAGAATTGTGTTGTAAAATACCATGGGTGTGCTTGAGTATCCACGTCTTTGAGGCCATTGTTGGGATAATTTTTTTTTTGGCCCAGGACACTCAGTCAAATGGGGGGGGGGGCAAAATTATAGAAATATTCATTTGCATTCAATTTAAATGGTGTGTTCTTCTTTCAAACGTCTGGTGTGATGATCTTATTAGTGCTCTCTCCACATGGAGCAAACTTTTTGACCACTCACACCTTGCTCCATTAAAAGTTGTTCTGCACATTTCTGCTCTGTTTTGAGCATCTGTCAGTTTTTTTCCATGCATTGGAACAGCGTAGCACTGTATAAGTAGACCTGACTATGTAGTGCCACCAAAGAAGAAAAAAATAATGAATTACCCCCCCCCCCCCCCCCCCATCTCAGCAAACTCTGTGCTCCATTGAAGGGAAACAACAATCAATTATTATGTAACAAAACGATCAATTATTGAAGTGAGACTAGCCACAGTAGTGAATTTTCAAAAAACAGTAATGGATATGACGTAAGCATTCCTTTCCCTCAAAAACCAGTTCTGCAGACGAAATTACATTTGATTGGTGGTGGTGTGTAAGAACATCTATATGGTGCTCGAGTTCTGTATGGTTTGAAGGGGAAGGATTTATGCAAATAAAAAATAAGATTTCAGAAATTAATTGCTTGACCTCTTCATTCCACAGGAACACATATATGTCCCTTTGTTTTTAACAGTTTTAATGATTCTTTTTCAAGGTAAGACTTACTGTATGCGTAAGGGTACCCAATTCAAATGGTAATAGTAAAGATTAATAGACCCAAATCACTCAATTAATTAATTAATTTTTTAAAAACAATTTTTTTTTCTTTTTTTAAACAGTATTTTGACATATAATAAACACAAATCAGTCGGAAAAAATTTTAATGGTTAGTTTTGTCTCAGGTTTGAAGAGGTTATGGTGAGTATATATAAAATTATTTTGATATTTGATTTATAATATGTTCTTTCACCTTTTTCTATTAACTTGATCATTTATATTCAATTTTGGCATTGAAAACTTTTCTTCTGGACATCCCCCCCCCCAAAAGAAATAAAGCAAGCAAGCAAGCACATGGAAAAACAATTCTGCTGATGATTCTCACACTCAAACACATGGAGTCAGTATTGGAAGTTGAGCAATAGTTGAATTAGCCATTTTTTTAAATTTTGATTGGTCAGTTTATCTTCATTTTCCATGTTCATTCCTCCCTTCTAGACAGTTTAGCTATTTCTGCACATTGATGACAAACCTAAAGAGGTGATAAGCCTTTTGTCGAACCATTTGATTAACAGTCATTTTTCATCAGGTGGATTATATCCATATTATGAGAGTGGCGAGAGAAGCTGAAATAGTTTTGTAGTTCTTGTATTTACTTTTCATTTTCTTTTATTTTTTTATAGTTCCCTTTGAAATCGCTTATCAAATCCAAGGTGTAAATAATCTGCTTACTAAAAGTGATAGAAATGCTATACAATTAGCATTGCAGTGAATAAAATGCATAAATTTGCTCGTTCAATTGAGACTCTCACTGAAAGAGCAAACTTGTTATAACTGGGTCCGAACTGTATACAAAGTTTTGTATTTACAAAATCACCTTTCTCACACACACACAGGCCAGATGGAATCACTTAGCTGTCCCCATTGAGCACTCCCAATCTAGAGTGTCTAGGTTAATCTGGTGATTACTTATAGGAATAAGAATATTTATCATATGTTATTTTAAATGGTGCAGCTTTCTTGTTTACACATCACTGTGCCTAGTGATGTGTTGAAGCTAATGCAAGAGAAGTTTCCTGGTATTATTCTCTGTCATTGTATTAGCTTTAACTTCAATACAATTATAGCTGACTTGCCTTTATTTGTATGCTAATGAAATTGTGTACAAAGTGTCAGGAGTGAATCACTCCATGAGTTTTGTGGAAAATTTTTGGATTTTGGACAGAGCATGGAAAATTTTTGGATTTTCCATGCTCCACTTAAGAAATTTCATCAATGTGCAGCCATTCCAAAACTCCAAATTTTTAAAATTGGTAGCATAACATTTACTTTGATTTTGAACAATCACTCAGTTGCATCCAACTTTCACATTGTTTTACACTATTGCAAAACTTTGAAGTCAATCATATTCTGGAAGCAAAAAAAAAACCAGCTGAAGAAGCCAAGCACATTGTTGCTTTCATGAGGCATGAAAAATTTTCAAGAAAGATAACATCATGTGTGTATGCAACAGATTTAGGCTTTATTTATGATAATGCACTCTAAAAACTTATCAAACTAGGGCTAGATTTACAAGGAAAAAATGCTGGCAATGTAGACAAAAGGATAAAGAATATAGTTAAACTCTTTTAGCAAAGAACTGGAAATTGTGAAATATTGCAGTATATCTCTTCAAATTCAGAAGAGTATTAAGTTCAAAAAGATTGAACCTCACAAAATTAAAGTACCTAGTCCAATAATAAGTTTTCATCTGCTATTCATAAATTCTGAGAAAAGCTGTTGGAATGTTTTTTCTTGAAAGCCTATAATGCTAATTTGCCTAAATGTGTCAAGGTTTTAGATTCCAACTATTGGACTTTATAGGGGTTACTTCTTTTTTCTTATGTCACACATATGATTATAATTAAAATTGAAATCACACACACATTTCAGAAGTTATAAGAAATATGATATTCATTCCTTAAAGTGAAGTTTATTTCATTTATTTGGTTATTTTATTGGGTTTTTTTTTCAATTTTTTTGAATATTTTACATACTTATTATTATTCAGTGTTTTGGTTGAACCCATTATGTTTAGTGAATTGGGAAACTTCTGTACTAATCAAACATCATTACAGCTGTTATGCATGATATAATAGATATGTAAATTATATTCTTCGTTAATGTGTGTAAGTGGAAATATGAATATTTAATTCTGATAATGTAAGATATAGTTAGCAGAATAAAAAAAAATTAGAATCCTGCTGACAATATAGTTGAATGAAAATTTCCTTTTATTTTTTAAGGATCACATACTCAGCATATTATTTCGGGCAGGAAGAAGAGAACCTACCAGTTTAGCTAGGTAATTTCATTTTTCATTCAATTTTTATTTATATAGAGGACAGTACCTACATCATCAAAAACTCATCTCTAGATACACCTAATTCTAGACTGCTACTACATACTCAAAATTCTAGTGTGCATAATTCCTATTTGGATTAAAATTGAAGTAAATTAGGCAATAGACTGTGGTTGGGCACTGTCAACACTCGCACATATCCCCTTGATATGATTGGTGGGAATAATATTGGTAGTTGCTGGGTTACAACCTATGCAATTTACTCCCAACTGGAGTGTTTTATTATTCATATTGTAAAAAAATGGGGAAAAATCTTTAGTTTGGTACAATTTCTAAAGTTAAACCACATACAATACAAATCAAGAGTTGTTATTACGTTATTTCAAATAGAAAAAAAGCAAATAGTTAATAACAAAATTAACCATGTTTTGGAATAAACTGGTGCAACACTTGTTCAAACTTAATAAACAGTGACCAGATTATCCTTATCCTAGCATGAGTCACAAGTGAATATTAATATAGGTTTACATGAAAATATGTATTTTTTATCTTTTTCTTGCAGCAAGTGATGTTTATCAAGACATATTTTGTATTTTATTTACATGAATTTTGATCAGTCTCTCTCTCGTTATGTATGTAAATATATGTTAATAGACAAAATGAACTAAATATATACATTCATAAAATGAAGACAAACTTGCCCCCAAATTAATTTATGGCAGTTCTCTGAAAAATTAACCCATTCATAAGTCGGACTTCTTTTACCTGCGCCCATTAAACATTTACCTATGTAGTAAAATTCTTATATGTTAGATCGTATACATAGGGATATATATATATATATATATATATATATATATATATATATATATATATATATATATATATATATAAATTATAGTATATATTTAAATTAAAACAATGTTGAAATATAGAAAAAAAAGTTAAGATATCCTATTCAAACACAAATTTCAAAAACTTTCTTTACATTCAGGTTTATATTTTTTAATTATTCTCAAATCTCTGATATGTTGAAATTTGTTACCATGAAACTGCATGAAATGCAGAGTACTTGTTTGAGGTGAAACATGTGTTAGGTCTGTCAACTAAAAGATAGGAGAGACAGAGGCTAGTTGGCATAGTTTTTATTTTTCTATTTTTTCCTGTAATATTTACAGCAAATGTCACCATTGCTACGGATAGCGGCACTCCTTGGCTATAAAATAATGATGCAAATATCACTTAAAATTGTATGCTCATTTCATCAAACATGTTTAAAAATTTTTTAAAAACTGCCACTTTACCCAAAATGTGGGGCAAGTTGGCTGAACCTCTTTGGTAAGTTGGTATAGCATGATGGTTAATAGGATCTGAGGAATGAACCTAAGCTAGTAACTGCAAAACTTCAAAATTTTTATACAAAAATGTGCAAAACAAATTATGTACATATTAAGCACTCAATATTTTGAAAATAATGAATGTGTAAAAAAAAATAATGAAGAAAAAAACCAAAAAGAACAAGAAAGTCATCATTCAAAGCTTCATGTCCACCAAGAAAGTAGGTCGATTGCATACTTGAATTGGTGGTTGTAATTTACACACAATTTTGCTGTGGTTATACCAAATTGGTAAGTTGGTATATGACACATGTTCTATGCCAACATGCCTCTAAGCTAGGATTCCAACTTGCCCCAACATGACTCTTTACACAAGACGGCTGCCTCACTATTCCACAAAAGTTTTATGGAGCATTACAACACTTGAATACAAAACGTTAATGACCACTCTATCCATCACAACTATTGAAAATGTCTCAACTTATTAATGGGCGTCACAGAATAAAAAAAAACTTTCCTGGCAGGAAATCAGGAAACTTGCTGTCCTTCTTCTCTGGGAGCTTCCATCACACTGTAACTACAATGGATGATGCAACATTCCCAGGTAGTTTGACAGTGGCAATACTAGCACTCTGTGCTCACTTGGGTGGAAAAGAGAAGCTGTATGAAATGTTTCAACAAACTTTTCTTTCTCTGCCGCAAACTTCAATATTCCATTCGGTATATCAGACTACTCTGCTACCAAACTTATATCTCTCCCATTCTTTCCTATGCTGCTTAAATCTGTAACCCTGCACCTCCAGTAATATAGACAAACTCAAATAAATCCAAAATAAATCCACCTGATTTATTCACGACTGCTGGGCATCTTTTGTTTCCTTGTCCGAATTTAAAAACAAATATAATCAACTTCCCCTCTCCACTCTTCATGTCATTTCTTGATTAACCCTGTTGTATAAAATTTTCCATATTCATCTCAACTTTGATACTTCTGGTATGCTAGCCAAACCATCCTACATCTCCAGAAAACTTGACCATTTCCTTAAAATAAACCTATTTTTGCTTCTACTGACTACTTTAAATACAACTTCTTTTCTCATACCATTGGTGAATGGAACAAACTCCCCAGCTCTATTGTCGACTCCCCCACTCTATCACTAGTTTTTTGTTCAATACCAAAGAATATCTTTGTCACTTTGAATCGCATCTTCTTGTATAGGTCCCTGGGTATAAAGGTTATATAGGCCAATATTATATAAATAAATAAATATATGTCAACTATCACCAGTCTCCCCTGTTGTCAAATTTATTGGATAAAGCAAAATTCAAATAAAATTAAATAGTTCCATTAGCATTTTTGGTTTTACGTTGACAATGTTAGACTTCAGATTTTCAGCCCATGCAATTTACTACCGTGTTACTTACAAAGAGGTGGCTGTTTCAGAATTAATTATTGCAGAATTTAACTGTGCATTTATGGTGGAGTAGTGTTCATGCTATGTGTTCAGTTTTCATCTATCTCCAAATCACTACTTTCAAAAGTAAAAAACTGAAATCGTGTGAATGACATAATTGTGTGAAAATTCTTCTGCATATAAATATGTAAAAATGCAAAGAAGTTGCCTAGTCGAGATTCGATTTTTTTTCAATGTCAGTATCAAAACGGCCCTTGCAATACGTCTTTCAGCCAAGTTTGAATGATGTTGCTCAGAAAATTATATGCAACTTCAAGACAAGGGATGGTATTGCTGAGCAATGCTATTGAGATGGTTTCTAGTGACCCTGGTAATATTTTAAAAGGTTTTTTTTTTAGAAGCCTTCTTCATAGCATGGGGAGAGGCCATGAAGGGGCTAATGTTCTCACCCCCCACCCCCAGCAGACCAAAAATTAAATTTATACAAAAATTGCCACGTTTTCAAGACAAATAAATTCAATTGGTCGAATGGTCGACGCGTTTCGGCTCTTCAATGGAGAGCCGTCATCAGGACCTCGTGGTCAGAATTCACACGAATGAGTCATGGAGGGGTGTTGTTTACGTCTGGTCATCCGAAGAGTTCGCCTTTGTATTTGCTGCGTCCGAGTGGTCTTTGGATGCGAATTGGGGAGCCATCTGTTGCAAAGTGTTGAAAGTTTTGTCACGACTGAGGTTAATAAAGCCTGTCCAAGCTGACGAAAATTGAATTTCGACCAATTGAATTTATTTGTCTTGAAAAACGTGGCAATTTTTGTATATAAATTAAAACCAGGCAAAGTTTCTCATTTTTGTGATAACAAAAATTAAATATTTAAAAAAAAATGAAATATCGAACGAATATACCTTTTATATGCTATTTTAATGAATTTCTCTTAATTTAAATGCTTTTTAAAGATTGGTAACTCAAAATTTCACTAGGAAAAATTCATTTTGTTCCTCCAACAAATGTTGATCCTGTGTGTACTTCCCTGCTTCATAGCACATAGTAACAGAAAAATATTTCCAATTATTGGTAAAATTTTAATTTATGTTTTAAGAAAATACATTTTTTAGTGTTTCTTCTTGCTAAAAAGCGTATAGAGACTATTGAGTTGATTTAATGGAGCACCTTAATCACAAAGACTTTTTTAGAACCACCATTATTATGCCCATGCATAGAATATTATATTATTCTAAAAATACATAATAAATAGAAAATTATATTTCTGGCTGAACTGCTTTATAATGATTATTAAAAATTTATTTACTAATTTCAATAGGTGTATAGCAGTAAACAGTGTTGGCATATATTTGTATTCAGAGTTTCAGAACAAAACATATCATTATAAAATAAAAGAGGCTGTGTCTATTCTACTTCTAGCTGTTCGGGTAAGTAATGTATCAAATAATAAGCTCTCTTAAATTTGCTTCTGTTTCAATTTTGCTGGCTACATCAAGCAGAATCCAATTACTTATACAAATACAAATACGACGCCGCAACAGGCAAATTGCCCAACGAGGTGGCTGACTTAAGAACATCATGGATCCCCGAGCCATTTTTTGGAGGCCCTACCTACTACTGCTACACCCCAAATGCACCCCCCCCCGCGGAACCCCCCAACGAATCGGTACATGCGAGAATGTGCGTGTACGTGTAGTGCAACCTGACGTAAAGTTTTGTTTCTGTGTAATGCTTGTTATGTGTAGTGCCGTCCCCAGTTTTTCTAACTATGAGTGAAGTGTTATGGTTGAATGATTTACCGTTGTAGGACTGTTGCTCTCTGTGGCGAGACTTTTTAACGGGGAGATCGGCTCGCATTTGCGCCTTGAAGTTGGGAACCACAGAAAACCAACTTCAGCCGACCACCACTGTGGGGTTCGAACCCGGATCCTCGCATCACGAGTCCGCACTATAACCACTCGACCACCACAGCGGCAAATTGTATGAAAAGTAATTTAATTACTTCATAACAGTATTTCAAATGTACTTAAGCTAACAAATTATTTGTTACACGTCTTTTTAGAATATTTATTTTTTTTATTCTTGTAATTGGAATTTCATATTTATTTGTGTTTTTTTAGACTTGGAACGTTAATTTCTCAAAAACACTTTAAAAAATTTAACTGATATGTATTGTCTTAGATGCAAAAAAAAGCTCTAACCGGGTTAAGGGCTCCAGTTTTTCCACTTCAACAACTATTATTGTATAATTCATTTAGTTGGAAATAATGCATTTCCAACATTAATATTTCCTAAAAAAAATAAAAAAACAATTTAAGAAACTATTAAAAAAATATTAACAACCAAGATTTTCCTCAGTATAATGGTAGATCAAATGAAAACGGAACAGTTGTTATAATTTGGTTTATTTTTGTATGAATGTGGCAAAACTTTGCGTGGAAGTAGAGTGAAAGGTAAGGAAAGTAACGCTTACTGTGTATGAAATGGACTTGCCCTAGGTAGTTGCAAGGAATCTTGTGGTGGGCCAACAGTATCGTCCAACAGGAAATCATTGTCTTTTCATCTGGGTTTGCAGAATGTTTGCGAGTAATGAAGAGCAATGTAGTGTTGTTTGTTTTTCAGGGGCACAAGAAGTTGGAGTTCATGAAATGCATCCACAAACAAATGGAGTGTACTGTGAACATGCACTATTGTTTACTCGTGTGCAAGACTGGCTTAAACAAGCATTTCCACTGTGCACTCACTTTCTTGTGGTGGAATTGCACTTCAATGATGCCATGAATGGAACCGAAACGCACTCCCAATTTCTTGCTGGCGTCCCTTATTGTGTGTCATATGTTTGCATAGATTATCTGGACAACTTCTTTCACCAATGTGTCTATAATGATGATGTGACTTTGACCAGCTCACATATCATCATTCATAGATTCCCTGTCCCTCGTGGAAACTATTTTGCCAGTCCTGCACACAGTCAATGACAGTGCATGTTAATCATACACTGCCTTCATTTGCTGATGCACTTCAAAAACTCCAACTCATTGTGCCACTGAAAAGAATAACACCACATTGCTCTTCTTTAACTGCAAACATTCTGCAGACACAGATGAAAAAACAACTGCACAGACACCTCTGTCCTTACAGAAATCGGTTTGGGTCTTTGAGTTTCTTGCGGTGTTTTACTCATTATTATTATTTGTAATTGCATTGATCTTTACCATAACAATGAATACGCATGTGAGAGTTCGAAAGAAGATAAACTCGGATCCGTCTAAACCCGCCGCTCTACTCGATCCCAAATGTGTAAAAACCTTTTTTCCATCAAAACCTCCATTATTGTGGGATATAAACAGGATTTTGGTCCCGTCAACAGGACAGCCGCTTTCTTCGGCAACGTCTACGGTAAGAGTGATCGGTATGACATCGCCTCGGCCATATTGAGAGCTGTCGTCGAGCATACCGTGGGTGTCTTCGGATAAACTGTGTGCAGTCAACTTAGATGCAATTTTAGCATATTTGTCAAAATGGTTTGCTATTGTATGGCACTTGGTGTCAGTTTTTATGAATTTTTAATTAAAATGTAGACTTTTTTAATGAAAAAAAAAATGCCGCTGTGGTGGTCGAGTGGTTACAGTGACGGACTCGCGATGCGAGGATCCGGGTTCGAACCCCACAGTGGTGGTCGGCTGAAGTTGGTTTTCTGTGGTTCCCAACTTCAAGGCGCAAATGCGAGCCGATCTCCCTGTTAAAAAGTCTCGCCACAGAGAGCAACAGTCCTACAACGATAAATCATTCAATCATAACACTTCACTCATAGTTAGAAAAACTGGGGGCAGATGGCAGCACTACACATAACAAGCATTACAGAGAAACAAAAAACTTCACGTCAGGTTTCACTACACGTACACGCACATTCTCGCATGTAACGATTCGTTGGGGGTTCCACGGGGGGGGGGGTGCATGTGTGGTGTAGCAGCAGTAGTAGGTATGGCCTCCAAACAATGGCTCGGGGATCCATGATGTTCTTAAGTCAGCCACCTCGTTGGGCAATTTGCCTGTTGTGGCATGGTATTTGTATTTGTATTGAATGATTGAGCGTCGCCTGTCGGGACTGGGCTTCATTTGCATAGTGCATGGTCGAGTGTAAGGAAATATGCTATCTAATTGTACTTGTGTTAAGGTGTGGGTGGCTTGGCTGCAGACACCCATACTTTTGCAGTGTTTTGCAGTTTTATTCTGGCTTTCAGTTAATAACTCCATTGATAATGGAGTTGATCTTAACAACAGGATCATTGCTATTCCTGTGTGATGTCATGAGTTGGTCCTGACGACCTTGACTCCAGCGGTCGTTCCCTCCATTTTTCTATGACATCACCTAAAACCAAAGCCTGGGATTGGTTTGCTCTTTTGGCTGCCAGACCAGTTGTGCTGTGACTGCCGATGTTTTTCCCTCTATATAAGAAAGGTGTGTCATTGCGTCGATGATTATTTTTGTTCATGCGCTATTACTGGTTACCGCCATGTTACAAGCTGAGCCCTTTTTTTTTTAAGGTAAGTGAAGGCTATTTCTGAACTTCAGAGTTGCATAAGATGACAGACGAAGCAGAGACGTGGCCTGGTATGTCACACGAGCTTGCAGAACTTGTGTCGGTTGGAAAGAATACTTTGTCTTAGGTGTAGTAGGAGCTCTGATACAAAGAAAACGAAGAGGGGAAGGGGGTCTAGGTTTGCTAGACGTCCATATATGTGTCTCACAATATGGTTGGGGTTGTATTGCATATTCATGAATCACTGAGGGACTTGGCAACCTCGGAAAGCTTGAATAAGTTATATCAGAAAATTAAGTTTGATCTCATCAATCTCCAAGAAGAAAGTCCAGTATGTATTGTCACTTTTCTGCACATGCACCACTATAACATGGCAATCAAAAGACCTTCAATCGCTTGACAATCAGCAGACCTTTGTCTGTTTTTATAGGGAAAATGCTTGAGAGAGACCCACATTGTGTTTCTTGTTGTCTTCAAGTGATGGATCAGCTTGTACATGATTATATACACAAAACCTGTATATTGCATGGGTAGATGCCTATAATCCATAAATTTTCAAGGCCCATTCGGATGCCAAAATTGGCATCTTTTTTTCTATATTTTATTTTTTTACAAAATTATATACTCTATAAAATCACAAACTCAAAGTGAAATGTTTTATGCCTGTTTCTATGCAATCGAAATCCTTTGTGATTTCGTGGAACAGAAATTGGTCATGATTTTGGGTAAAGTTTTAATTTAACTCTTGAATATATCTGGAACTGTTCGACCTATCTAGACCAAGTTTTGTGCATGTAACGAGAGATATGTACATGCATATATTACCAGTACTTCTCTAACAAACAGGATCTGGGTATCCAGGGCAGTGATGATTGCCTTCGATGGCTTCTCTGTATTGTATATAAAACACTGTCAGCCCCCTTCTTCACAGTGCAATCACATGAATGAAACTATTTGCACATAATGTTACTAACTATGTATTCATAGGATGGACCCTAAAGGCCCCCATGAGCTGGCTCCTGTAGGGGCCCTGGGTTTTATCCATTCGTACAATTTTAATTTTGTTCATTTTCTCATATAGAAGTCTGACAAGGTTTAACGTTAAAGACTCAGGATAGGTCTCATTAGAATCAATGCAAGGGTGTTCACATTGGTGGGGGTGCACAGCTCAGTTATTTGAGGGATCCTGGTCATGGCCGCAACTAGATGCTTGGTCACCCGGGGCAAGCACACATTTTGATGCCCCCTTGTAATGTTGAAGGAGAGGTTCTATAATAAAATTTGTGCCCCCCCCCCTCGAGTCCAGCACCCGGGGCACGAGACCCGCCTGCCCCCCTAGTTGCGACCCTGATCCTGGTTTAATTAGTTCAGACCTTTAGTTCTTGCAAATGAGTTTTATTCATGATGTCACGAGGGGGGATTAGAAGGTTTACAGAAGTTTTGTATGAATCAGATTCTTGCTTCTTTAACACCATAAATTGGCAATAGAAGGAGCCTGCTATATAAATTTGAGATCTCTCTACCTTTTGGAGCCCCGACTTATGGATGTGGTGTCCCTGAATATTTTTTTTTTTTGATAAAATGCATGCGAATAAAGTTTTGTTCATGGCCCCACAGGGGGATGTCTCAAAGAGCTCCTGTGCATGGGGTCCCCATGTGAAAGTTGACAGCTTTCATTTCAGAGATCCTTGATGAATTGTTTTTTGTTTTTTTTTGTTGCTTTAACATTGTAAAATTCAAAATAGCGGATGTTTGCAATGAATCCCACCAAAAATCTGTGCATTCAGTCTCTGCTCCTGGATAGGGCCCTGTATTTTATTCGTTGGTGAAATCAATGCAAATAAAGTTTGTTTCATGGCCCTTACACGGGAAAGGTCTGACAGGGCTCCAGCTGGGGCCCCATGAGCAAGTTGACACATTTCATTTCGGGAGTCTTTGATGAATCTTATTGTTTCTCCAAAGTGGTGGCATGATGTAAATAGGAGGAGGGTTGCCTGCCAAAGTCGGCAGGGAAGCAAAGCCCCCCCCCCCACCAGTTAACAAATATTTTAAATTTTTGATTGTCATGGGGAAGGGCATAGGCCTTCCATAACCCCACTACCCCTGCATAAGCTTGTGTGTGTGTATGTCTCAAAGAATGCTATATGTAAAGGGAAAATGTGTGTGTAAAAAGTTGTGTTAGCCCAGGGCCCGCACGTTTTAGGAACAGGCCCTGCATATGTATGGTAGTTTGTAAATAGAACTGAGGATTGAAATACATCTATATTTATTATATCATTAGAATCACCGGATATATAATTCACAACAACTGATGCAATTTTTCAAACTGTCTGGGAAAGTCATTTTCAATACAAGAATTAATAAGATTTAAGATTGTGAGAACTGTGTACAATAAGGAAGTGCTTGTAAAAGAGACAAGTTAAGAATACCAGACGAAGCAGAATTGGGTAATTTTCAAATGTTTTGTAGGGTTTCATTAGGGTTAGTTGGAAAAAAAATTGAGTTCAGATTATATGGAAAAGAGAGTGCTTGAAATTAATGAGAATTACAAAATTAATATGAAATTACTAAAATGAAAATTAGTGTCAACACTCATTTTTACGAACCTGTTCAGACATGGAAAAGAGTTCATAAAATGGAAAGTTCGTAAATGGGAAAAACATTTGAAGGTATGATATATTGTTTGGGACCGGAAGATTAATTCATAAAAACGTGCAGTTCATAAATTAGAGGTTTGTAAAATCAAATGTTAACTGTAAAACCATCAACTGGAAGTGAGAGATTTGGTTCAGAAAGCAACTTTATAATATATAATTTATTGATGAATTTTTTTTTGTCATTTTCTTATCTGGGTTATTGTATCTATTGAATTATTATGTGTAATAATTTTATTCAGAAATTTTAATTTTTTATTCAACATCTCTGCAACAATACTTTTGTATACAGATAATATTAAACTATTGAATAGATATTTGTTGGTTTTTCAGTATAACTTTTTCTTAATTTTAAGCAGTTTGTGACCACATTATGATAACTATAATCTTGTCCTACTTTTTCAAATTCAGTTGTTGGGAGCCCTGGTGATGATATAAAAAGGTTCCACTTTATACAGATACATAGGTACATACATTGTTTCCAGAAGTCTGTCTTTTGGAGTTTAAATATTTTCTAGAATTTTTAGAAAAATTCTGGGTGAATCATTCTGAAGTTTTGTCATGTGTACTTTATTTTGATACTAACATTTTATAGTGAAAATTTTGTCACAAGTGCATTTAGGGGACCGACAAAAAATTGAATAAGAAAAAAAGTTTTTAATCAGCCCTGTATCAGAAAAAGCAGCAAATGACTTACAACTTAAAAAAAAATATTGTACCAACTTTTTGCAGTACTTCTGTGCATTTTTGTGAGAATAGTAGGTATATTCACGGAAATATAAATGTTTTCTACAAAAATTCCAATTTTCATCGCATGGTTTTTGCTTACAACATGCCAAGTTTTCAACCTGTTTTTACAAAAGTTACAGAAAACATGATGCTATACATGAGATATACTGTGTAGAAATTTAAAATGTGGTAAATCATTATTTAATCAGATATGAGTAATCAGCGTCACTGTTTTTATAACAAACATTTATTTCTTATGATGACACATATTTATCTTGATTAATAAAAAGAAGGCAGACGTAGAAATTTTGATCCTCATGCTTTCGTGTGTAGTGACTTTCGTGTGTCTACCCTGCTGTTGTTTTCCAGTCGGTTGTCTCTTGTACCCATGATCATGTGATATGCTCAAGATTGTTGACCCGACTCTTGGGGGTCGTTTGCCTGAGATGCCCCACAAGTATTTTTACTACATAATTAAATTTAAATTTTTTTCTGATACAGGGTTGATCAAAAACTCTTTTTCTTATTTAACTTTTGTCTGTCCCCTAAATGCGCTTGTGACTAAATTTTCACTTGAAATGATGAGTACCAATATAGGTTATATATGACCAAAATTTCAGAATGATTTTCCCAGTATTTTTCTAAAAATTTGCGAACGTGTCTGAACTTCAAAAAAGGGCACAAACTTTTGGAAAACTTTTGCAGTGATATATTGCATTTTTTTTCAAATAACAGATGGGTAATTTTTGTATAAAAAAATGAAACAGTGCTGTTTTTTTTATGTAGTGCAATTTTGTTTGACATTTATTTTTAGTTATGCAATAACTTTTTTGTAATTTAATGATTTTGTGCATTAATCAAACAAGTTATTTCTCATAAATTGTTTCCTTATTTTTTTGCCTTTTTATTTTATGCGCATTCTTTCTCTTTGCACGTTAAAATAGATATGCATGTTTGTTCACTTACTTTTATTTGCTCTTTCATCCTCTGGTGATGGCTTTTTTTTCTTGATGTCTTGCTAAATACATGCACTTTATTAACCTTTGCCTAAATGAAGTCTGCAGTTGCTTCCCCAGTTTTATCAAGATCAAGAAAGGTACATTAATACAAGAACTTATGGATTTTAGTATATTTGATTTATATATAAAAATATAAAAACTTTTTTCGTATGGCTCATTTGAGTTTATAGGAATATTTTTAAATATGAGGTACTTATTTAAAATAGATGCAAATTCAGGATAATTAAAGTTAATTTGATTTTTTAATGCAACCCTGTTAAATATTGGATAGGGAAAAAAAATGTTTTTTTTCTTATGATTCGGTGAAATATTCTAAAAATTCAGGATGCTGATGTTTTTCAACAATGAATGAATATGAGTGCCATCTTAACGTTAGCATGGGCCCACCCGGGCCTGATGAAAAGAGGGGCGTCACAAAAATGAGAGCCAGTTCAAATTTTCGAGAATTGGGTCGGTAGGGCCTCAGAAAAATCACTTGGCCTAGGAGGCCGATGATGCTCTTACGACAGCCCTGATGAATAGTGTATGGAGAATTTTAATTCTTGATGTTTTTACAAATTGTTTGAAAAAATAAACAGTTTATTCACAATTTTTTTCCTAATATAGTTTTTCTGAAAAATGAGATGTGTATGTATGTATGTATGTGAAGTGCTTTCAGCAATTTGTGAAAAATCTGGGATGAGTCGCCTATACCATCCACGTGCTAAAGTAGGGTTGTAGTTATTTTACTGGAGACAGTAGTTCCTGTATTGCATGTATTTTCTAAGATTGTACTTCCCAACCTCACTCCATCAATCTCATCCTGAAATAATTAAGCTAACATTTTTTTTTGTTAATGAACATTTCTCCACCTTCAAAGTCAATCCAAATGCTAATAAACAAGAATACACTTCTTTCATACTCTGAATTTGGGCTTCAAAATTAGTGGAATGTATCGCCACATCATCTGAATAAAATAAATGTGTTCTTAAAATTTTTTTCACTTGGGGACAAGAAAAAAGAATTGAAAATTTTCACGGACAGACAGAAATCGGATAAATAATTTTCAGACCTGCTTGTGACTGAGGCAAATAAAACAGAATATAGAAACTGTATTTTATTTATTAGGTCTAAAATTATGTTGCGATTTCATGGATTTAGCAGACAAATGCAGATTTTTTTTTTTTGAAATAGAATTTTTTGCCGCAGTACATATTTTATTTCTAGCCCAAAGTCAATTTCAGCCATAATCAATATTTTTCCCCATTTGACAATTTTTTTGGCAAGCATTGTTAAATGCAATACATTATAGTCATAAGATTTCACAAGAAACTTAGTTGTCTCATTATAATATCAGTGGAAAAATTTTCCTTGGCCTGCATTGTTAATCTTGAGAGGAATGACTGGCTTAATTCGGGTATTACTGTATTTTCTACATTTCCTGACCATCGCTTTTCATAATGTCCTATTTTTTATTTTTGTAACTTGAAAGGTGGCTTAAAGACAGAAAATCCATGTGTCACTATACAGTGTGTGTTTTGTTGTATTTGCTTTTCCAGGTAAGTTCATGAAACAAATTAGAATAGGTCTCTAAAAAATCCTGAACTGTTTGTCTTTGGGGAACTGTCAAGTCAGACTGCTGCACAAATGCTCTCATTTTGTCCCACTATACCTTCATACTGAATCATAGCATCATGCAACTCATGATACTGAAAATCAACAATTAATTAAATTATTTCAAGTATTTACCAATTATCAATTTTTCCACGGAACCTAACGAAATGATAATTTTAGTCCTCAAGATCTTGAATCTTGACTTCAATGGAAAAACGCCTCTTTGTCAAGATTTGTCCCATCACAGAAATAAATTTTTAAGTTTCGTGTAATTCCTATGTTGCATGTTAGGATCAACAATCGCCCCCTACAAGTATAATCATTGAGAACTACCACAGGATACAGAAAATCACTTATGTCCATTTCTCATTTTTGGATGCATTTTCACATTTATTGTAATCAACTCAAGGTTTTCAGGCATAACACTTCAAATTTAAGTAGTGACAATTTCTCCTCATTTGACTGATTTCATTACAGTATGGTGATGCTAGTGCTGGTGGATGTGTCTGGTTGTTATTTCGGAAACATACAGTCATGACTCCTTTCTTTTTTTAGTTATTTAATAGGAGAGAGAGAGACTTTTAGGATATGTTCGGTCGACAGTTGGAGCCAGACTGAACTCCAATACAAGAACACACTAGATAATGCCGAGCTAGTGAGTGGCATAAAAAATATAATAAAAATATAAAAATTGTACAAGACAAGTAGCGCCACAGTACTCCCCCATGAGTCTGAAGGACGGCATATGGCACAATACAAAAAAAAAAATGACAATATACAGCAAAATGACAATATACGAGCAAAAAACAAATTACAAATGATAAAAAATTAGTAAATGTACATATATGCAAAAATGATTACTAGAATAGATAATAGACATATATACATATAAGAAAATTGAAAAATGAAAATTTTGCAAAAAATAATATTAATTTTCAAAAAATGTTGCAAAAAACAATAATATTATTCATTTCAAAAAATATCTAAATAAGAATAATATCAAGGAATTCTTATACGAACCGTAGGCCCTGATCGAGTTACATAAGGCTGTTTCGGTTCAGTGGATGGTGATTGCTCATTAAAAGTGCAATCAAGCAAAAATGCTGGTTTCAATCTGTCTATTGAGATTTTCGTTAGTTTGCCTTTCATGTTCACTGTATATACTTTTGGAGATCGTTCAATCACTTCATATGGCCCCAAATATGGTTGTTGAAGGGGCTTTCGTACGGTGTCCAGCCGCACGAACACATGGGAAGAAACAGCAAGTTCTTTATGAACGAAAATGTTGTGAGTCCCATGCCTTGAAGTTTGAATCGGACGTAAAGTGTTTATGTGATCTCGTAGAGCACATAGAAATTCCGGCTGTGTTGGCTGAGGATCGGAACTACGGAAGAATTCACCAGGTAGGCGCAATGGTGATCCATAAACCATCTCAGCAGCAGAAGTGTTGATGTCTGGTTTGATGCTGGTTCTGATGGACAGAAGTATGGTAGGTAACACTTCAGTCCAACGTTCCGTGGCATTGCAGCGTATGGCACCTTTGAGCTGCCGGTGGAACCTTTCAACGATGCCATTGGAGGCCGGATGATACGCTGTCATGCATGTTTTCTGAGTTCCAAGAAAACGAACGAATGCGCGAAACAAATCACTTTCGAATTGTCTCCCTTGATCGGTGGTAACCGATTCCGGAACTCTGAATCTGCTAATCCAGCCAGAGTAGAATGTCTCTACGACAGTTTCTGCTTTTTGGTTTTCCATCGGGAAAGCCTCTACTCACCTGGTGTATCGATCCACACAGGTAAGGCAGTAGGTGAAACCCCGAGAAGGAGGAAGAGGACCAACAATGTCGATGTTAATGTGCGAGAATCTGCACTGAGGCAAAGGGTATGCACCGATGGAAGATCAAGCGTGGAGATGCACTTTTGAACGTTGACACTCGATGCACGCCCTGGTCCATCGTGGGACATTCTTGCGTATTGAACTCCACACAAATCGTTGACGAATAAGGTCTGCTGTTGATTCAACGCCTGGATGGGCGAGGTTATGAAGGACCCTAAACACGTGATATCAGTGTTTTTCTGGTATGTAGGGACGGATAATTCCAGTTGATAAATCACAAAAAAGTTCTGTACCCTGAGGACCAAATTTTATAGGTTTTATATCGAGCACCCCACCTGGTTGTCGGAGGGCCGTTAATTCGGCGTCTGTACTCTGTGAAGTAGCAATAGCTGCGTAATCAATCGAGTCAGGTAAATTAATTTCGGACAATCTGGAAAAAAAGCATCCGCTACAATATTTCGCTCACCCTGAATGTAACGAATGTCCGTAGAAAATTGAGATATATATTCTAAGTGACGACGTTATCTGGGAGAGCTGTTATCATTGACTCTGTGAAAAGCATAAATTAGAGGCCTATGATCACTGTAGATCGTGAATAATCTGCCTTCTAACATGTGTCTGAAATGTTTAATAGAACTATAAACCGCAAGCAACTCGCGATCATAAGTACTATAGTTCTTTTCAGTTGTCGTTAACTTTCGAGAAAAAAATGAGAGTTGTACGACGACACCATCGGAAGTTTGTTGTAAAACAGCTCTGAGAGCGAAATCTGATGCGTCGACTGTCAACGAAAGATGAGCATCATGTTTAAGATGAGCCAAAAGCGTTGCATTGGTAATAGCATGTTTACACGTTTCGAAAGCAGCAATAGTTTCCCCCGACCAGGCGATGAGAGATTTATCTTTTTTCTTCTTTCCTATGCACAAATCGTGTAAGGGAACCTGGTCAGATGCTGCGTTTTTTAAGAAACGGTGGTAAAAGTTGAGAATTGCTAGAAATCTTCAAAGTTCATCAACCGTTTTTGGTTGCGGATAATTACGAAGAATGTCGACTTTTTCTGGCAAAGGAGAAATGCCGTTGCTGTTAACCAAAAATCCTAAGAACTCTATCTCAGATTTCCCAAATATGCATTTATCAGGATTAAGAATTATGGCAAAACTGTTTAAACGTTCAAAAACTAATTCAAGATCTTTAAGATGTTCTTCTTCTGTTGCTGATGCAACTAGTACGTCATCTAAATATGCATAACAGTTCAAGTCTCTTAAGACAATATCTATGAACCGTTGAAATGATTGTGCTGCATTAGACAATCCAAAACACATATATAAGTACTCATAAAGTCCGAATGGGGTAATAATGACAGTTTTTTCAATAGACTCAGGATCTAAAGGTATCTGATGATAAGCCTTAACCACGTTCAATTTAGAAAAAATGTTTTTTCCCTGCAGACCGTAACTGAAATCATGAACATGTGGTATAGGATATCTGTCTGGACACGTTATAGAATTAAGTTTTCTGTAATCCCCACATAAACGGTATTCTCCATTACATTTAGGAACAATGTGTATCGGGCTTGCCCATGGACTTTTTGAAGGTCTCAGTATGCCCTGATCCATTAGCGTTTGAACTTCACGCTTTGCAATAGCAAGTTTCTCTGGAGAAAGTCTGCGGGCTTTGGTAAAGACAGGAGAACCTTTAGTAGTAATGCAATGTGTAATGCAGTGTTTTTTAGAAGTAGCCCCAAGCATAGAAGGATTCGTTAGATTTGGAAATTTAGATAAAATTTTCAAGTAGGGCGAATCTCCACTAATGGTCTTTAAGCCTAATGTAGGGCAACTGGCATTGCTACATTTGATTGAAAGTGAAGTCAAACTGTCAATCAAACGAAACTTTTTTACGTCAACTAATAGACCATAATGTTCTAAGAAATCAGCACCTAATATCGGGTGATTAACATCAGCTATAACGAAGAACCACCTAAGTAGTCTGCGTAACCCTAAATCCACTGATAAAGATTTGCAACCATACGTAGAAATTTTAGTATCATTAGCTGCGTATAGCGAAAAGTTTGTATCTGCTGCTTTATGTACCTGTGTATCTCGTGGGAAAACCGAAATGCTAGCGCCTGTGTCCACTAAAAAACCAGTACCGGATTTTCGATCATGAACAAAAAGGCGAACTAAACGCCGGCCATCACCTGCTGTCGCCAAAACAGATGGGCCAGTTAGTTTTCCGACCAGTCACAGGGTTTAATGCATTTTGATGCTTTTCGACCGAATTTGAAATGGTACCAACAATAAGGTTTATGTTTGGGTGTACCATTACTACTAGACCTCTCTCTAGACCGAGAATTTGAACGAACTCTTCCCTTTTCATTAAAATTTTTCTCTCTATAGCGGGATAAGCGGTCAACAGCAACGGTCAAAGTCGAAATTTGACTTTGAAGTGATTGCAAGCTGATGGTTTCATTACGGCTGACCTCAGAAATAGTCGGTGTGTGCCCAGTGACTTCGGTAATTTTATCTGCCATTTCTGCTAAATCCGGCAATGTATCCTTACTAACAGAAAGTATCTGCTATGTATGGATAGGCAAACGTTGTAACCAAAGGGTTTTAAGCACTTCATCTGAAATTTTCTTGCCAGCTAATGTATGCATCTCATGCAACAACTGAGAAGGTCGCTTATCCCCAAGAGTGAGCTCTTGGAGTAGAACTCGTAAGCGGGAAGTTTCCGACAGTGAAAACTGTTGACAAATGCGTGTTTTTAACTGGTTGTAAGAATCATCTGTAACAAGAGCTCTGATCAAATCGCTAACATATGATAACACTTCAACATCGAGAGCTGTCACAACACAGTGAAATTGCGTTTTAGGATCAGTAATTCCGGCAATTTTAAAGTTTGATTCAATCTGAAAAAACCAAAGATCGACATCGGATTTCCACATCGAAGGCGCGCGAAAAGAAACACGCGAAAGTTCTAATTCAGAAGACATACCTGTTTCTTCTGTAGCGTTCGGCATATCCAAAAAAAAGTTCAGCACAATCCAGGAAGAGAATTGAGGAGATGCCCTCTCAATCAGTCAGCAAACGCACCACACACAGGGGAAAAAAAAATGCAGCAAGTCGCATATTACGAAGCGAGAAAGAGTAGTTTCGTCTGCGCGTTCGTGGCTGTCAAACATCTGCTTTACGTGGGTCACCAGTACTATGGTGATGCTAGTGCTGGTGGATGTGTCTGGTTGTTATTTCGGAAACATACAGTCATGACTTCTTTCTTTTTTTAGTTATTTAATAGGAGAGAGAGAGACTTTTAGGATATGTTCGGTCGACAGTTGGAGCCAGACTGAACTCCAATACAAGAACACACTAGATAATGCCTAGCTAGTGAGTGGCATAAAAAATATAATAAAAATATAAAAATTGTACAAGACAAGTAGCGCCACAACAGGAATAACAACTAATTTGCTTCACATTATTTCGAGGTTTGACCATCTGACCATTTTGTCCATACCATCAGAATTTTTACCGTTCCAACTTCTTGACAGCATCAAATCAAATAAACAGCTCTCAAATTTTTTCTGAGTTTTACTTGGTCAAGGAACTTTGGCACTCCAGTACTCTTCCAGTAATTGCAACTTTGCCAACTTATCACTTCCAGATCTGTAAACTTGAGCTTAAACTGAAAATATAAATCAACTATCAACCTCTCACTGAATGCCGTTATGAGCAGTTAGCTGAGTTGGAATGCTGCCCCTTTCAGCATAAACATATGCTCGAAGAGGAAAAAAATGTATGTCCTTTGTAGCTTAATAGTAGAGAACTCACCTGGACTGTGAAGACGTTTTCAAAACTCTTCCTCCTTGGTATCCAATCATTTGTACTTTACTTCAAGTACCTACTACTTGTACTCACACTTCACGTATAATTAGTGGAAAGAGACCTCACATGCGCGTTTCTGTATATTGAAATTAAATTTATTTATTAAATTTATCCATACCACCCAAAACATATTTTCAGAAGAAAAGGGCTTGTGCTAACTGTTCTTGACCTGAGTAGAGTTAGCACAAGAAATAGCACTATTATTATGGAATGTGCAGGTCTCCCAGTGGTCCTACTTTTGTCCTATTTTTCCTACAATTTTTTACTTTTGTCCTGCTTTTCCTACTTTCTTACCAAATCCAGAAAACAAAATTCATGCAACTGTTTTTAAAGGAAGAGAGAATCATTGATATATTGCCAAATGATATAAATGTAGTAGATTGCAATTAATAATTCTGCCAATGCAGAAATTGTTAATTTAATTGTTAGTTAGTTTTTTGCAGGTTGTTTGGGGTTGTATGTGGCCGATTTGGTGTATTAATGTTTCTTTTGTTTAGTTTGAGGATTCAAAAACTCATTTTGTGTCAATGAGTTGAGTAGTTATTGAAACCTGGAAAAAATATTTTTGTATTTACTACTTCATGATCTTGGACTATTCATTATACAGTAACTGACATTCATCATTTGAAATTATGGTGCACATTTTGTGTATAGGTGAAACAACAGTTCACAAAAAAGCAGTTATATATATAAGCCTATTCTAGGTTTTGTGATCTTGATGCTACCCAATAGCGTTCAATTGTCTTCTGTATTTTTAGGATGAGCAGACGCATAAACAATGCTTACAAAGCTCTGCAAAGAGCTAGAAATGAAAATGCTTCATTTGTCAAAAATTATGACACTGGCATTGAATAGTAAAATGTAAAGAAATCCCTTTAAAAAAGACAGTGTAGCAAAACCATCTGGTTTTCACCTTAACTTATTTACATTTTACCTTGTAACTTGCACATTTTGCACTGTGCCTCTGGAAGTGGTCTCGTGGGAGCATCATTCTTAAACGAATTACATGTCTTCATAATTTGCTGTACATTGAGGAAGGGTGTGGACAGACTGGACTTTGGAAGACTTCTCAAAAAAAGAATGTAATATATTTTGAGGAGAGATAGAAAAGAATTATCTGTGGTTGCTAATATGCTGTTTTGGCTCAACATTGTGTTTGTTACCAAGTCATTTCTGTCATTTTGTTTGAATCAAGCCAATCTTATAGAATGCTGAAATAGTGCTATAAAAAATATGAAAAAAATTTTGCGATTCTTTTTTAATTGATTATGTTTTCTGATTTGGAAGCTCCCCCCTACTTTTTATAATTTTTTGAGTGGGTGTCCTGGGAGCATGTCAATCATGCAAACTTCTACAGTGATCCAGCTCACACAATTTCCAGTTGTTGTTTTCCTACCCGATTCCACCATTTTTAAGCATGATGCTGTTATGACCAAATTTGACCTTGTTATCAACAATAATAGCTACTTAGTATTAGCGGTCCCTCACCTGAAAAATGTCACTTAGGATTCCCAGTTAGTTACTTGATCCCAAATCTGAATAGGACATATCCAAGAAGGTACAACATTTTAATACCTTGCAGCAAAAAAATTACTCAACGCAAACAAAAATGTTAAAGATCATGTGCTTATGAAAAAATAGAAAATTCAACTCATCAATGAAAGATGTATCAACTTAAAACCTAAATGTCACAAGCTCCAAAAAAAATAAACAATGTAGTATTTGTTACAGGCCTGTTATGTGTGGGTATTTACCCCTGCATTATATGGTACACATACTTGCCAACTATTGAAGAGTTTCTGAAGTTTCTACAGATTTCTACCATAACATACAGAACTATGGCAAATCCTGAAAAACTATGGAAGACTAATATTTTTTTAGAAATTTCTTTTGTTCAAGGATTTCTCTAAATTGTGTTATCCTATTGAGTACAAAATGATGTCACGCAAAGACCTCATCTCCAAAAAATAACTATCAAGCCAAGAATAAATATCAAATTAATAAAAAATCAACAGTTGACATGAAAAGGTGTAGTTTACACCAAGATAACTTTTCATGGCCTAAAGTTCTTTTTGATAATTAAAAGAAAATTTGAATTTCACTCACAGATGGCGCTGTAGAATGAAAAACTCAACATATATATATATTATGTATATATAATTGATTCTCTATGTGCATATTCTCTATAATCTACAAATTCATACCTTAAACTGGGGTGACTTTGTGTCAAGAGGAGTCAACATGAACAAAACATTAAAGGTTGAAGTTGCTGGTCATCCTGTGTATATGGGACTCAAGTGCATATGCAGGAGAGGGAAGGTGCATTGCATTGCTTTTACATAAATTATTGGGAGGGGGCCCTTACAAAATTTATTGGGGGGGGGGGAGAACTCAAATGGCCTCAACCCCTAGGTTCCGGCACCTATGTTTGTGTCACTTTTAGAGGTTTTTCTTTGATATTTTCCCTAATACTTTGCCTAGGCTGCTGGAATTTTACTAAAGGTAGCCTCACATCTCAGCTTTCGATTTCTGATTTAAAAAAAAACTTATGACAGCAAGGACGGGGGACAGGGGATTTTTTACATGTGGCACAAACTCGCCCGCTGTGGGTAATGACTATGTGCCATCACATTTTCTTGCCTATAGCTCTTTGGAAACAAGTCGTGGCATATTGTTGCACTCAGTTTTATTGAATTCCAGGTGTTAAATTTTCTAGGAACCCTTTAAAAAGTTATTTTTGCCTGAAATAAGGGCATTTTTGAATTTACTTAAGACAAACTTTACTTATGCAAATAAAATGAAGATCTCTGAAACCTAAAAAAAACAATTTGAAGACATTTTTAAGTGAGGAAAACATTTTTTTTTTACTTTTCTTGGAACATTTTAATTTGCTGGAGCATAAACAAGAATAAAGAAGACTCAAAACTTGAAAATATGAGGCTCTTTTTAAAAATTTAACATTGTAATATAGCATTTATTTTTTCGAATCCACTACAAACTTATTGTCACTGCCATTTGGTTGAGGTTTCTTGATGATTTGGCGCCTATGATACCAAATTTCATTGGCTGGGTCAGGGCATGAGTAAATTTTGCCAACTTTTTTTATAGCCCTTACACATGCCTCCTCACTATGATCAAAATTGGTGAGCATCTACTTGTTTCTTATCGCACAAAGAGCCTCTTCAAGCGTTTCATTTGAGTGATTGCAGTAGGAGCAACCACTCATCTTCTACATATACTTGTGAGCCTTTTCTAGAACAAAAAAAATATCAAACTAGTGAAAAGAAGGCAAAACCGCTGAAAAAACAGGTGGCACAAAGTCGCCACCTGTATCCTCATTTTTTTGTTTATACGTCATATTTCTGTCGAAATGCAGTATTTTTAAAATTCAAATAAGTATTTCTAATCTTAAGTAAGTTCTACATAGAAATATTAATTTACCTAGTTTCCACAAAACACACACTAGCTGCACCAGGAAAGGTTTACACACTGGAAAAATTTTGTGTTAATCACAATATAATATAAAAAATCCTCCAGACAGCAGCTGATGCAATAAGTGCGGTCAGTGAGTCACCTACAGCTCCTGAATTGGTATGAAAAATCTTGAAACCGATACTCCATATTCTCCCAAGAAATGCTTGTCTTGAAATCTGTGAATGGCACATAATCAGAACCTTGGCACAAAGCCACCCCTGTTTATAGTAATAATCTTTGCCAAATTTTGTATGTGTACCAAACAGCCCCCCCCCCCTCCCAACTTGAATGATAGGCATGGCCCCCACAAGGGTGGGACTGACAGTGGAGCCTGAGATGATTCTCATTATTTGTTTATACCACCGGTAGATAGCGCCTTCACTTCCAACCCATCTCATTAATGGCAGTAAATTGCAATATTGTGATATGGCCAGAGTTGGTGTTTCTTGAAGTAGGTGTTACTGCTAGGTTGATATAGTATGTCAGATTCACGGTTTTTTCCGCAGTTTAAGAAAATTTATTTTATTCAAAAAGAAAATATATATATCATGAGAATTTTTTTGGTTAGTTTTTTATGTCTTTTCAAAAAAAGTCCAGACTTTTCCTGTAACTTTATTTTTTTATTTTTTGAAGGTCCTCCCACCCCCTCCCAGCGATGAACATTGCCACTACGGAGAGGCTTGATTCCAAGGTTTTGGGTACAGCTTAAGAGACCTATAGCAGTGATCAAGAATGCGACAAATCTATTATCATTGCACGTTGTTGGCGTGAGTTCATACAAACAGAGCAACCTTGGTTTACAAACAGCTCGGTTTGAAAACAATTCAGTGCACAGACAGCTGATAATACCAGCAGGTCATTTCAAACTGTGAGAAGCTCAATACCAAAGACGTTTTGGAATAATTTTTGAAATAAAACTAATGCTCAATGACTTCTGAACACATTATTTTAATACCCTGCATTACATAGTTTTTATCGAAAAAGTTGGGGATTTTTACTGCAGAACATTTTCAGTCAGCTAAAGGCTCGTTGAAGAACAATACAAAACATTCTGCTTTGTGGACATTTACACTGATGATTTTTACAAGACCAGACATCATCCCAACACTGGTTTTATTTAATTTCTTTCATATTATAGTCATTTTTCCGTGTTAGTTAAATGATTTCCATTGGTTTTTACGTTATGCACAAGAGTGGACTGTATGTTTCCCTGTTATATATATATATATATATGTAATATTGGGGTTATCAGCTATCATTTCATGCAATAATTTTCTTAAAACGAAATACCATAACAGTTTTCTATGCATATATGTCCATGAAATAAATGATTGTATAACAATTCAAAATTTTGAAGCTGCAAATCAAAAAGGTTATAAATCAGTAATCTTCTGTACTTTTGTTCAGGAAAAGTTTTATGTAAAATGGATGGGGGTGAAATATAAATCTTCATATTTCTTCAAAACTTCATCATTGTAAATTTGTGACTAGTTCATGTTTCAAACCGAAACATTTTTTTTCTGTTTTCCATTTATCAATTAATAAATATCTTTTTTTAATCTGTTCCAATTTAAAAAAAGTAATTAAAAAATAAATAAAAACCAAATTAATCAAAGAATGTTAAAATGCTCATTTTTGAGTCTCTATTGTAGGGTCTATTGATATGGCAGTTTAGAATAGAGTAATTAAAGATTAAAGTACCTCAGTCAAACTATAAAATGCTCATAGCATAATTTTTCTGAAAATCTTGTCGAATTTTTTTTCAGTTTAACTGTAAACCTGTGGCTCAAGTAGCATCAGATATGTTAATGATGTTGTCTGATCATGCTAAACAAGTTCTCAAGATGTATCCAGATCTCATTAGAAAGATAATTGAAGTAAGCCAGCTGTTATAATAATACTTTTGAATTGATAAATGCATCAGAGCGAGCAAAAAAATTATTTCATCAATCAAGCCAATCATTTTTATCTGTTTCACATGCATATATTCATATCAACTATTGTTGGTGCATTTTTAAGTTTTTTATATTTTGTATTAACTGTTTTAAAATAAAAGAAAGTTATATTAGTTAAAAAAAACCTCCTCATACTGTGTATCTTGTTAGAGATGTCAACACTTTTCCTGTTTAAAAAAGTTCCATTTTGAGAGTCCCATTTTTCTTCCCCCATATAGAAACATTTGAGAAAATTCTCTCATAAAATTTTACTATATCCTGATAGTTCTGACAACATCTTAACTAGGATAACATATTAAATTAACTGCTGTTTATGACTGTATGTCGTACAGGTACAGCTTTTGAGTAGAATCAAACACAAATCTTTGGAAAAACAACCTACAAAAGGAGCATCTGAGCACAGATAACACAGGAGAAATGGTGAACATACACACTGTATCTAAACAAAGATTGACATTTCACCACTACATTGATTGCTGAGAAGCTTAATGTCAGTGATAATTCAGTGCATATATTCATTAATGCTCTTGAGAAAAGAAAAGTTTGTCGCAAAACTATTGCTCAAGATCAGGCTGGTCCAAATAAACTTTATGATATTTGTGTTACAATTTCTTGGCAAACCTCAGATGGCAGTGATAGCAATACCATGAGCCCTATTCATAGCCCTTTTCATCTTCAGGCGTTTTTAGTTTCTATAAAAGAAACTATGGATGTGTGAGGGATTAAAGTTTGTCTCAGTTCTAGATATACAGAGCACTGAAATAAAACATCTAACCAGTGTTCCAGAAAATGAGCATTTGATTAACTCTATGAATGGGCCAAAATAGATGTGAGCAGAGGAGGGTCTATACTCTATGTAAAAGATAAAGTAAGTAGTTGGATTTTTTTCCAATATAGTTTTTTTTTAGCCTCAGTCTGTCATGACAAAAGTGCCATGACACATTAATTGGTAATCTATTACATAAATAATCATCACTGGTACCACTTCCAATGAATGATAATCTGATCCCTAAAATTTCTTGCTACGTCCATAATCTATCTCATAGTTCCTAACCAGGTGCAACACATCATTTAGGAATCACTGCATTTGACAAATTTTCAGCCAATGAATAATGTTTCTCTAATTATTCTTGCATACCTCTAAATGGCAATGTCAGAAATTAACCCTTTTTTTAAAATTTTGAAAACAGAAGTATAGTCTGAAACATTCTTTTTTCTTTTGAATGTGTTATAACCCGTATTATGGTGGTTTGTTGTGGCTACTATGGACAGATAAGCTGGACACTTTGAAACGCTTGCTCATCAACTTTTGTATTTTTTCACTGAGAAGTACTGAAATTATATGAAACAAACCTGTGGCTCACTCTGTATTTTGTCAAAGAAAATAGGGTAAAGTATCAAATATTCTGCAATAGATAACTTACACATCTAAAAAATATTCAAAATGTAAAGAACAGCTATATAATGTACCAAATAGAAGAGGAAAACAATGAAAAAATATAGGAAAATTTGTGTGTGTGTGGTGAACCCCTAAAACATGTATGTAGCACAAAAATATGTAACGCAGGAACATAAAATTGAAGTTCCACTTGTTCAACCTTATTGTTTTCATATTTGCATTATTTCTTTTTTTTCTGAATTAATTGTACATTTTTCTTTCAACAAATTGGCAAGTACAGCTGTATTCATGGGCGTTGTATTAAATACTGGTTTTTAACCCAGTTACGATGGAAGAAAAACTTTTTCTGAACAAAGAATTTCCTTTTTCTTCCACTTACACAAAAAGTTTGGTAGTGTCTTGCAATACAGAACATACAAATATCAGTACAGGAAGTGCAGTGGTAATGTGCACTTTCTCCCCATTTCACTTCAGACTTTCCCCACACATTGCTAGAGGGTACTCAGGAAGGGAGGTAGTTTCCCAATGCCTCTCCCAAGATGATCGAAAATTTAAAATATTTTTTGTAAAAATAAATAAAATATTGGAAGAAAATACTTTTGTTTACTGTTTTCAAAAATTTCCATTGATTTAAGATGCTGTGTGAAATTTAGTAACACAAGATATATATCGAAGAGATTTACTGTTATATCCTCCCCATACCCCTATTCATCAGTGTGCCCTTCCCCAAAAAGATAGCTTCTGTGAACGCCCTTGGTGCCATACCACACGGGAGGCTTATTGATTTCATTTTTGGTGAGATTCTACTGAAGGAAAGAGTTATACACACCACACACTCACTCCCATCAAAATAGGGAAAACCTGTATTGCTTTGAGGGGTTTAAAAAAGCAAACATTAGCCCTGTTTACATGGGAAATAGAAAAGCTGAGAGGCTTCATGCCAAATGTTGCCTTGCCTGTTTCTAGGAACAGCTGTTTCCTCCGTCATAAGGGGATTTTGACATAATGATTAATGCTTAAGCTATTATTTCTTTGAGTTAAGATGAAAGTTTTATCTATTTCATTGCTCAAATTCAGATTTTTGCAACTTTAAAAAAAATTTTAGAAATCTGCTTGATTTTTGGGTAAGTATTGTCACAAACTTTGTTGCAACTACAGGTCTCTACTTAGAAATATCTTGCTATGTCTAACTTTCAGAGATGAGATCTTCAAGGTGTGACTCATAAAAATGTTAACTAGTTAGAGCATGTAAATTTGTCTGACCTGCTCCTGCCTTTGATAAGAACTTTCTTCTTCTTCCCCACCTTCCATAAAAGAATATATTCCCTTCTCACATTTTTTTAGTTCTTGTTCATATGATTTTTATAGTTTGAAGTACTCATTTTTTAAAAATTTACAATATAAAAAAATCTCCTTAATGTTTTTTGTATGTTAAGTGCACAGTATTACAGTATTTGGGTTGACAGTATTTATGCTCTTTCAGGTTCTGACGTCCACTCTTGGCAGCTTGCTGCCAAATCCAAACAGCCCTGTAGATGAAGAAGATAAAAAAGTAAATAAAATTTTTAGTGACATCCATTTAATAACTTAATCCTTTGATAACTAATGAAACGTATATGTCCCCCAAAAAATCCGAATGCCAGATTTGCCCTACTTGTGACCTATTTTGTTCATTTTCACAGAAAGCTGAGGTCATTTTGTTTTTAAATTCATAGTCAAAGGGTTAAGATATTAATACTTTTATGATGCTGGATGTTTTAAAAAGTGTTTACTTCTTGTTTTATTATCTGTGTTATCTTTTTAGTGTGATATGTTAATTAATATGAGGAGTTTTCGTGTGGACGGAAGCAGCCATGTTGGTGCTGCTTTTTGTAAATAACAATAACAACTGCTCGCTCTGGGCTTTTTGAATGGCTAGTCGTATTATATTTAGTAAAGATATCTTTTAAACATCACATTTGGTACCTAGATGTATTTGAAATTTGTCTAAATCTTGTATATCTAGCTGAAATTAGACTATTTTTCAAAAATAAAAGTTCTGAGTAAAATAATCAAAGCTTATTATAAGAAAGGTATTCAAAGGCTTTAGATGAACAATAACATTAAGAAAAAACTGGTCCAATTAATTGATTGTTAATCATGATTAAAAATTTTACTTCTCAAATAAACAAATCTTGATTCAGTTCAGAACAAATCTACATGAGCAAACTTTTCTCCTTGTTCTTATGAAAAGTGACCTCACTTTCATTCAAGTACAATGAAACTTGGTTGGGAATATCAGCTCCAATCGCTTCCTGAAAGTTCAGTTATGTTGTGGGTACAACATGCAGAGGGTGAAACAATTTACATCCAGATCAACTTCCTGCTCAAAGAAACCTTTATTCCACACACACAACATACCAATTCCAGATAGAAGTATGGGTTTATTTGTCAATTCCAGGATGTCACAACGGCTTCTCTGTTTACATTCTTGCCTAAGAGGCACACCTCACTGGCCGTGTTGATGAGTGCTCACAGTCAAATTTCATAACTCTGTCTGTTTGGTAGGAACCTTTACAATCCTAGCACTTTCAAATATTCGTAACTTACATTTCCTGCCTCTTGGTGTCCTTGTTGAATGATGTTGAACTTCAAATGACCAATGTTACCACATCTGTAACAACTTACTTGATTCTGTCTGTTGTTTTTCTTAGTTCGTCTGTTTCTAAGTATTCATCTTCCACTTCTCTGTTTCTGTCGACCTGTCCTGGAAATTTCAGAATGTTGGCTTTGGGAATTTTTTTCCATTCCCACTCACCAGCATGTGATGTTTTTTAATGGGCTTCCTAACACTTTCGTAATCAAGATTTTTGATTGCTTACTAGGAAAGACAAAGTTACTCCATTCTTTTAAATGATAATGTTGGAAATCTGCTGGGTGTCTCTTTTTAATTTTATCCGTGATGTGATCAAATCCCTTAACTGATCAAATGTTGTTATTTTTAAAACTGTTGTCCAGCCATCAAAATATGTGCATAATTCCTGATGAAAGTCTCACCAAGTACTGATCTGCATTTTTTCTGATGCGAGACAAACAGCTGATGGAACCTTTCCCCTGTCAATTTAAATCTCTTCATCAACAGATCCTTTACTAGGTCACAATTCTCCACATTCTCTTCGGGCTCCCACATAATCAGTTGATTTATCCCATAAGGGATTATTCCTAGAAGATGAGAGATCCATTCCTCCTTTTGGTAGAGATACACAGCGAACTCGTTGCTTAAAGAGCACTACATAGAGACTTAAATCTTTATTCATATTGAACCTCTGCATCAGATTTTGTAACTCTCTGCTAGGACTTTTAATGCTTTCAAACTGGGTCCTCCCATTTGATCGTGATTCAACCTCAATTTTCAGTTTCTCGATTTCTAATCTCATATGCTGTTCTTCTGTGTCTTTCCTCCACTGCTCTTCCAATGCCATTATATCTTTCTTCCTCTGCTCCTTGATTTTATCTTTTTTCTGCTACTCTTCCATTGTATCTTTCGCCCACTGCTCCTCGATTTCAGCTTTCCCCCTCTGCTCTTCCTTTCTATCTCCTATAATAGTGTTCAGTAACTCTTCGCAAAATTCCTCATCATATTCTTTGCTTTCAAGAATGACTTTTCATGGTATCTTCTGTATAGAAAACATTGGCTCTTCATTCTTATCAAAATCATTTCTTTAGTGTTCTTATTAGTAGTGGGATCTTTGGATCATTTTTCTATTGCCCTGCTTAATAAAAGATTATAGTAAACCATCTTTTCAATATGCTTATTTCATTCAATATAATCTTCAAAAAATATGTTTTTTTAAGTATTAGTATTGCCTGAATTTCGACTTATTGTTCATGAATTCTAATTGAAAATCATTTTAGATCAGATTTTTTACCTAAAATGCTACATAAAGTTCCACATAAATAAATAGTTTATTTTGTATAGCATGGTTTATAAAAAATGTTTATTTCATTGATATATATAATTCAGTTCATTATTATATATTTGTCAGTTCATTTATTAAATAAATAACTAATGTCTCAATTTTTTGCTATAATACAGATCTATATGGAATCTCATGAATTTTTTCTGAAGTTTTAGACATCAAAATGAGTAATATTTGTTCCAGATTGTAGATGTTACAGTTTCATTTTAGTTTCAAAAGCATACACAGTTTGTAGAGAGACAGCTTCAATTGGAGAATTAAATTGTGCATAGGCCATTTCTCTCGTCATATAAAATCCTAAAATAGAATAGAAGTTTTGATATGTGATGTTAATTGAAGTTTGTTTCTCATAATAACCCTCTAAAAGTTTTTTAATTATATTTAGCTCATGTTGTCTCTTATGCATTGCTTTGGAGAATGGTGCATGCGTATTGATGACCCAAAGTTTTTAGCACAAGAAGATTTTCCTCCTATGACAAGTTTGTCTCCTCTTTATTCAGTGTTGAAGGTAATTTTATATTTTATTTATTTATTTTTTAAATTTAAAGTTTTTGCCAAAATTTTGCATTCACAAATTTATCTAATGCATTACTGCAGTGCTTTTCAACCTTCTTTTATCTTGCAACACACTTGAAACTATGATTGAACTTCAGCGGCTTATGTAAATCGAGATTTTTAAAAAATACAGTTTTAATTTCACCTTTAGTGTTAATAAGTGCATGGTCATTCTTTTTTGGTTTGAATAACCCATGTTTTCACATTATTGTATCACTATCCCAGATGCAACTATGGTCACAGATTTAGGAATTCTCATTGATGAGCAACTTAGGTTTTCTGAGCATTGTTCAGCAGTTGTCAAGAAATCAAATAGACTGCTCTGTTTCATTCTTAAAAAGGTCTCTTGACGTTCTTCTGCTTTTCTGCGGGGTAGTTTGTCCTGCACCGGAGTATGCTGTAAGGTTTTGGAGGCCATACCTACAGAGAGACAGACTTGGTTGAGGGAGGCAGAGAAGAGCCACACACACTTTTGTTGGCACACAGGGCTTGAGCTTTGAAGAAAGATTTGATTTCTTAAATTTATTTGCATTGGAGGAATGCAGGTGTCGGGGGAATATGATAGAAGTGCTCAAAATTTTCAACGAGATGGATGGAATGGACATGAGTTATTAACACACTGTCAAGTGCCTACTTCGACGAGAGGACACCAGTATCAATTAGTAAAAGACAAATTCAGGTTGTGGTGTCGCAGAGAGTTTTCTTCTATTAGGCTTGTTAATAAATGGAATAGCTCACCTCTGGGGGTCATGAATTCTAACACAATTGATATATTTAAAAAGAAGTATGATAGACATAGTGGGATAAATCAAGAAGCTATCCATACTTAGATAAGACAATGATAATATTTTTATGGGCTGTGTATTATATAGTATTAATTACAGATGTCCCTTTCTTTACATTATTAATTGGTTCTACAAAATGATCACGTAAGACGAAATTACATAAAGTGAGTTGAATTCGACATGGGTAAGATAGGGACACGAAGGAGACGAGTAATCCCAATTGAAGCAATTATTGATGAAATTAGAAATATCATGTCGCTTTGTTGTTGTTTGGAATTTAGTTGACAAAATAAAAACACTTCTAGGATATCTTTCTAAACAAATTCGCTGAATGTTAAAAGTTTGGTTTTAACACTGATTCATTCACATAAATTGTTAACTTATTTAGTCTTTTTAGATGAGATGTTACTTGAATTCAGGGTTGTAATTTTAGCCTGTCAAAATTGGTTTCGACCAGGCCAATAGCTAAAAGTGGTTTTAACTGGTCAAAACTGTTGAAATGGTCTTAAACGGATGTGGTAATAGTTTTAACTATTTTCTTTCACATTAAATTTAAAATTAAGATCAGTTTTTACATTTAACAAGCATTAGAATCTTTTTGTTTTAAAAACAGGGTTGCATTCACTTTTTTTGATCAAGTGTGTTTCTAACCATGCAGAAAACCTGTTTTAACCATCCTGGTTGATATCAGTTTTGATCATTTTTGAGTGGTTTACTACTATAGATGACTTCAAATAGTCAACAGAAACAGCAAGCAATGTTTCCATTATTAATTTTTTAATGAGTTGTTTCTAATAGAGTTGCCATATTATCATGCCACTCTCTTCTCACAGTAGGCAAGATCGCAGTTAGTAGAGAGTGGGGGGGGCAGTGTCCCGGACACTGGATCAGGAGGGCACTGAGTTTACTGTTTTTCTGTTCAAAATTACGGGGGAGGGAACAGCAAAATAGACTCTGAACCCTGGTGACCAACCAAACTTTTGTTTCTAGTTGCAGCTCTGACAGCAGGTTCTAAAACTACTAGTCTATTCAAATTCACTTAATTATCAATTGATTATCTTAATATTATTTATTGATTATTTTAATAAAATAGAAATAATAAGAGAAACATTTAAAATTATTACTTAATCAGTTTCAAGACTGTATTTGACCAGTTTTGACCACAACTAGGTAGCTAAAACCAGTTTTAGTTTATTCAAAATTTCATCCCCCCCACCCATCCCGTTATATCATCATCATCCTTTGGTGTCCCATAAGGGAAAAGCCTAGGCAAACTTTGCCCATTGCTCTAACACCAAGTGGTTTAACATGAGTTGTAGGTCACGTGAATATGAAGAGAAACATTATTCTGTGGCAATTCCCAGAGTTTGGTGGGCGCTCTGGGGACGAAAGTTATGATATCTGTTACCATTATATTGAATCTCTGCGTGTGGGAGATTATGGAAAACCGCAACCGGTACACGCCATATCAGAAAATTTGAGGCTGCTCCTGTCTGCTGTACCTTTTTTTAAGAAAAGGAGTAGAGGAGGTCTCAGAGAGAGACATGGCTGAGAACTCAACAGGAAGTTATTAAATAGTAACGCATGAGAGTTTAAGTTGGAGCAGAATTGAAACTCGCCATATGAATTCAGGTGCTTAGTGTAATTGAGAAAATTTACCAGGTTGTAAATGCTGGGAGCATTTGCAACTTCACTTAGTGTCACCTGATGATCACAGAAGTAGTTCCTTCTCGGGATAGAGAAGGCGGGACATCGTCCCACATAGTGGAGTGGAGTTTCGTCTTCTCCACATGCAGGACAAATAGGTGAATCTGTATAGCCACAGTTGTGTAGGTGTTTCGCTAGGTTATCATGACCAGTGATGATCTGTATAACCTGTCAAATTTGTTTCCTGTGCAATGAGATAAGTTTTTTGGCAATATTCGGATGGGTTTCCAAGGCCAGCTTGGCCTTTCTGCAGTCCTGCCTTGAGTTCCATTGCCGAAAATGTTTGTCTTCTATCCGTTGCTTGACAACTCTTTTGATGGTTGACATTGAAACAGGATAGAAAGGTTCAGGTCTAGATAGCTTCAGGTTTGCTGCCTGTTTGGCTATCTGGTCTGCGAGTTCATTTCCCTGGAAATTTACATGCCCAGGAACCCAGTAAAGGTTGATTTTGTTGCCCAATGCTGCCAAGTTATTAAGCATGTCAGCGCAGTATTTTGCACACAGTTGAAACTTGAAGTTGTCAAAAGCCAATAGTGCTGCTTGGCTGTCAGAGAAGATTGCCAAAGGGGGAAAGTGTCCCACGACTTTGTGAAGGTGGGAAAAGTCGTGGGACACTTTCCCTCTTTGACAAGTTAACACTTTGTTTGCCATGATACCCTTTAGAAATCAGACTTTCAGCCAGTATGGCTATTGCTAATACTTCAGCTTGAAAGACTGTGGTCGTTTTGCCTAGATACAAATGTATCTTATGGTAGTTGTGATCCACTCCAAAGATGCCGAAAATTTCTCCAGCCCTTTTTTCTCAGTAATTCTCAGTAATCCTAGAGCCATCGGTGTAACACTCAATAACTCCTGTTGTGATGTTATCAATTATGTGAGCAACTTCATTTCTCCTGGGTATGTGGATAGTGAAGCATTTAGTGAATTTTTTTGTTTTGGAACAGGAGTCTTTTGGCATTAGTAGAGAGGGGATCTCCCCTTTTCCCAGTAGACAGCTGTCAAGGTGATTCTTGAAAGAATGTTTATATCCCATATAAGGTCGATTGCACCATGTACCATTTCTTTCCATCCTATACATGATTTTAAAAGCTTCTCCTTGTAGGTACCATCTCAGAGGTGGTAGCTTAAGAGTAGTTTCATGGGCGATGGAGGGAGAGCTGGGTAAGGCTCCCGTAATAATAATGCAAGCTAGTCTTTGCACGTTTTGTAGGACAGTTTCATAAGAGGTCTTTGATAACGCCTGACGCCATACCACACAACCATAGCACAGCATTGGGCGTGCAATAGCAGTATAAATCCACTGAGTGGTTTTAGGGTTTAAACCCCAGGTTTTGCCAATAATTCTTTTGCATAGCATAAGTATATTAGTGGCCCGTTTAGCTCGTTCTTGAATATGGGATTTCCAGGAGAGCTTAGAATCCAAATGACATCCAAGGTATTTCACTCTGTCACATATGGTTAATTCTTGTCCTTTGAGGATTAAATTTCCAATTTCCCATTTTCTGTTCCATGTGAAAATCACAATTCTGGTTTTTTCCATGAAAAATGTTAGTTGGTGTTTGTCACCCCATCTGCTGACAGAGTTTAAAATTTGTTGAGCAAGAATCCTCATTGTGGATAAATCATGACCTTGAATAAGCATGACTAGAGCATCTGCATATGCCTGTGTATATCCTGGTCCTTTTATTAGATCAGAGAGCTGAAGACTATGTTCCATAAAAAAGGAGAAAGGATTCCTCCTTGCAGACATCCTCTTCTGATAGCTCTTTCGGCTTGGGCATCAAGAACACGAGCAGTGATTGTTCAGTTCCTGAGCATGTGATCGATCCATCTAATTAACATAGGTGGAATGTTATAATCTATTACTGCCTTACATACAGAGTCAGTCAAAAGTAACTTTGTCAAAGGCTCCAACAATGTCCAGAAAAATACCAACAGCAAATTGTCCATTGATAATTGTGTTTTCAATTCTCCAAATCAATTGATGAAGAGCAGAGTCAGTGGAAAACCCGGTATTAAAACCATGCTGGTTCATATTAATCTTGCCCATTAAGAGAGGAATATCTTGAAGATGCCAGTGTATCAGTTTTTCCAATAACTTTAACTGGAAAGAAGATAATGTAATCATTCTGAAGGATGATGATTTATAATAGGTGTCTTTTCCTAGTTTTGGTAGGAAGACACCTCAGGAGCTCTTCCATTCTTTGGGTATATATCCCAAAGCTAGGCTAGCTTTGAAGAGGCGAATCAGCTCGATGCCTATAACTTCCCATTCTTTTTGTAAAAAGAGAACAGATGGAAATATATTCCATCTGTACCTTGTGGCTTGAAGGGAGAAAATCGAAAATCCCCTCAAGGCTTCTGTACATTTGTCATATTCAACTATTATGTTGGCTATTGAGGTGTCTACTGGTTCCAGGATGGGCCTAGTCTGTATACCACAGTTTGGTTCCGTTGGTCCGCCTAGGTGATAGTCCAGAAGATATTCCAGCGTCTCCACTAGATTGGTGGTATAGTTACCATCTGGTCGTTCTATAACATTAATTTTATCGTAGGAATTGTTTTTGATCAATTTGGTAACCTTGGCAGTTTCTGACAGTGAATTCATCTCTGTGCAAAACTTCTTCCAAGAACTATTTTTCACTTTTCTGATTTCTTTCTTGAACTTTCTTTGAACTTCCTTATAGTAAGTCCAATTTGGTTCAAGTGTAGTCCTAACAGCCTTCCTGTGTGCCTTCCTCGTTTCTTTACGGAGGAGTTCAAGATCTTTAGTCCACCAATTTTTTGAGTAGACTTTAGATTTGCGAGGCTTGAGTGGACACGCCTGATTTGCAGAGTTCCTGATCACCTCTGTCAGAATGACAGCATGGTGGTCCAAGTCATCTACTGTTAAGATCTCGTCACCAGGGTTGGCGAGAGTGTTGAGCTGGCTTTCCAGGTTTCTTTTAAAAAGATCCTAGTTTGTGTTCTTAAAATTCCGAAAAAAAGTGGGAATGAATGTTGCTTCATAGTAGAAGTTTATGAACCTGTGATCAGATAAGGAGGGTTCATCGCTGACCCTCCATCTCTTGATCGTGTTTGCAATATCTATTGAGACCAGGGTCAGATCAATAACTTCCTCTGATTATGTGTACGGAAAGTTGGTGTGTGCCCTTAGTTAGCCCAAACCAGATTTGTTTTCATGAGGAGCTCTAGTAATGTTTCTCATCTCTGGTTTATGTCTGAGCTGCTCCACGCTGTGTGGTGAGCATCACATCCAAATATTATGCTTATATTGTGATGTTCGCAGTATTCCACCAGTTCACAGAACATTTGCGGAATTTTGAGATCATAGGCCATATAGACTGAGCAGTTCATGATAGGGCGATTCTTGTTTAGTCCCTTATCTTTTATCAGAACTGCAACAACATCTGATGTGAATTGTGGCAGTGCCCAAAAATGGATACTTTTGGCAAGGTACACACATGCTCTTGGATGAAACCCTGTTCCTTTCTTAACGAAGAGTTGGGAGTTGGGTAGACGGCCCATAATCATCCCGTTTCTGACCCATGGCTCTTGAATCAGAGCTACAAAATGATTATGGTTGTGAAAGGAAGCTGCAAGATTATAAGATGCAGCTTTGCTATGTTGTGAATTTATCTGCCTAAGTAACATTGGCAAAGGTATGTTACAAAATTTACTTACCTGTGGGCAAAAGAATACTACTCGGTGTGTAGGTTTAACCAAGAAGGTTGCAAAGATGTCCTAAGATAGATCAGAGTCGGACCCGGTGTTATACTCCAGGTCCAACACCACTTCCATCTCTGAGTCATTGTCCTTATTTACATCTAAGGATCTGGAGGTAGACCCCGCTTCATCAGCGGGTGCTCACTGTTCTTCTGCCTCAGCAGTTGTTGGCTTCTCAGGCCGCTGAGTAGAGATTGTTTGCCTGTGCTGTCGAGATGGCTCCCTGAATGTGACAGCACTCAAGCCACAATGCATGGTAAAAGATCTGGTGGCAAGCCACTCCAGCATCGCTTGCCCCACCCCGATCAGCAGGGTATTACCCCCCCCCCATCCCGATATAAGTAATAATCTGAAATTTTATTATGAAGAGGAACAGTTAACAATAGGAAGTCTTGACTGTCCAAAACCTCAAAGTGTAAACCAATTAGATTTTTTTCTTTTAATGTTATACTAACACACTATTACTGGTAGTAGGGTATGGTAGCTGCTGTGATCTATGGGACCTCTGCGCAGTAGCTATTGTGTGCCGACCATGTGAAAAACAGTTGAGCAATGCAATTGTATTGGAAATAACACAGACATTTTAGATAGCATAAACATTAAGTGGTAAATGTTTTGCATTATTATGTTATGCTCTGGGTAGTACGCCAGACCTACCTGGAGGAGGGAGACACTTTTCTTAATTGGTTTTTTTTCTTCACAAAAATAAACTTTTTTTTATCAGGGCTATGGAGATCATGGGGGGAGCTCTTCCCTGTCCCAGGATCATCACCAGATTTTTGGACCCCAGAAGTTGGCACGTCTATATTAGAGAACCACAAGCAGTCAGTTGTCAAAACCTGAAATCAGCCTATATAAAAGCGCCATTTGAAAATGATGTTTTGTTGGCGATTTTGCTAAGCTAGTGGTTAAAGCAGAAAATTCATAATAAATTGATATATCAATCAATATAACTTCACATTAACTTTATTTTTTAAATTTCACAATGTTTTTTATCTTAAAAAAAATTAACTTCATTTCATATTTTCATGGTAATGAGGTGAATGTTTTTGACAGTTTAGGATATAAGAGTTTAGATAATATAGTGAAAATATGTGTATATATATATATATATTCTGGTTTTTACAATAATGACTAAAACCTTACAATCTCTAATTTTGGATGAGTTTTTTTTTTATGGCTTGAATTCGATTTTATTCAATTTGACATTAAATTTTTACTCAAATACAATTAACTGATATACATTTAAATATTAATACTTCAGTTATTAATTTAATTGAGTTATAAACCCATTGACGCCAGTTGGTATGAAAATTTGCCATTCGGCATTTTAATTATTTCTCCGCCAATGAATGATGGGAGTGGTTCCACTCAGTGATTTTTTTTATAAAAAAAAGTCATCTTTAATGGATTAAGGCAGTATAATTTAACTACTTTTTAAGAATTAATGGGAAAAAAATTTTAAATTTGAGTTTTTTTGACCACTTGAATACAAATACAAATACATACAAATACAACGCCACAACAGGCAAAATGCCCAACGAGGTGGCTGATAAAAAGATGCCCATAAAAATATGGTTGTCATATGTTTCAAAAATACAGCAACCCAATTAAAAATGCAATTAACACAAATTACAAACAATATATACACATGATAAAATATTATACAATGCCCATAAAGAATACTTATGGTTGTCTTATTCTAAGAATGGATAGCTTCTCGATTTACCCCAACATGTTTATCGTATTTCTTTTTAAACGTGTCAATTGTGTTACAATTTACTACCTCCGGGGGTAAGCTATTCCATTTATTAACAACCCTATTGGAGAAAAATTCCCTGCGACACCATAACCTTGCATTGTCCCTCACCAATCGATACTGGTGTCCCCTTGTAAAAGCAGTCGATTGGCGGTGTACTAAAAGTTCATGGTCCATCCTATCCATCCCATTGAAAATTTTGAACACTTCGATCATATTTCCTCGACACCTGCGTTCATCCAATGTAAACATATTCAAAAAATGAAGTCTTTCTTCATAACTCAAGCCCTGTGTGCCAATAAGGACACGCGTAGCTCTTCTCTGCACCCCTTCAACCAAGTCTATGTCCCTCTGTAGGTATGGTCTCCAAAACCTTACAGCATACTCCAGTCCAGGACGAACTAAGCCTCGAAAAAGCGGAAGAATGACTTTAGGAGAACGCGAAGAGACCTTTTTGAAAATGAGACCAAGCATTCTATTCGCTTTTTTGACAACCGCTGAACAATGTTCAGAAAACTTAAGTCGCTCGTCAATGAGAATTCCCAAATCGGTGACTCTAGTTGCATCCGGGATAGTGACACCATTCAACTCGTAAGAGAACCGTGGGTTGTTCGAACCACAATGAGCGACCATGCACTTATCTACGCTAAACGTCATGCTCCATTCATTTGCCCATGCTGCAATCTTGTTTAAGTTGGTCTGGAGCAACTCCCTATCGCTTTCATTTCCGATTACCCCCATTAGCTTCACATCATCTGCGAATTTGCTAGTAATTCCATCGATACCCTGATCGAGTTTGTCGATAAAAAGTGAAAAAAGTATGGGGCCAAGGACACTTCCCTGAGGAACTCCACTTGTGACGTCTGTCCAACCAGAGAATTCCCCGTTCACCATAACTCGTTGCGACCTATCTCTTAACCACGATTCTATCCAATTCAGCAAGTTGCCCCCTATTCCAATCTCGTGTAAACGCTTCAAGAGTTTGCCATGTTGGACCCGATCGAATGCCTTCTGGAAATCAAGGTAAACAACGTCGACATTTATGCTCTTACCCAAAGCCTTAGTCACGTAATCATAGAAGCAAAGGAGGTTAGTTACACATGACTTCCCCTTCCTGAACCCATGCTGATTATCCGACAATACATTATTCTCGTCTATCCACTTCACAAACTGCCTTTTGATGATAATTTCCAAAATTTTCGAGAGGGAGCTCGTCAAACTCTTGTTTAGTCCCTTATCTTTTATCAGAACTGCAACAACATCTGATGTGAATTGTGGCAGTGCCCAAAAATGGATACTTTTGGCAAGGTACACACATGCTCTTGGATGAAACCCTGTTCCTTTCTTAACGAAGAGTTGGGAGTTGGGTAGACGGCCCATAATCATCCCGTTTCTGACCCATGGCTCTTGAATCAGAGCTACAAAATGATTATGGTTGTGAAAGGAAGCTGCAAGATTATAAGATGCAGCTTTGCTATGTTGTGAATTTATCTGCCTAAGTAACATTGGCAAAGGTATGTTACAAAATTTACTTACCTGTGGGCAAAAGAATACTACTCGGTGTGTAGGTTTAACCAAGAAGGTTGCAAAGATGTCCTAAGATAGATCAGAGTCGGACCCGGTGTTATACTCCAGGTCCAACACCACTTCCATCTCTGAGTCATTGTCCTTATTTACATCTAAGGATCTGGAGGTAGACCCCGCTTCATCAGCGGGTGCTCACTGTTCTTCTGCCTCAGCAGTTGTTGGCTTCTCAGGCCGCTGAGTAGAGATTGTTTGCCTGTGCTGTCGAGATGGCTCCCTGAATGTGACAGCACTCAAGCCACAATGCATGGTAAAAGATCTGGTGGCAAGCCACTCCAGCATCGCTTGCCCCACCCCGATCAGCAGGGTATTACCCCCCCCCCCATCCCGATATAAGTAATAATCTGAAATTTTATTATGAAGAGGAACAGTTAACAATAGGAAGTCTTGACTGTCCAAAACCTCAAAGTGTAAACCAATTAGATTTTTTTCTTTTAATGTTATACTAACACACTATTACTGGTAGTAGGGTATGGTAGCTGCTGTGATCTATGGGACCTCTGCGCAGTAGCTATTGTGTGCCGACCATGTGAAAAACAGTTGAGCAATGCAATTGTATTGGAAATAACACAGACATTTTAGATAGCATAAACATTAAGTGGTAAATGTTTTGCATTATTATGTTATGCTCTGGGTAGTACGCCAGACCTACCTGGAGGAGGGAGACACTTTTCTTAATTGGTTTTTTTTCTTCACAAAAATAAACTTTTTTTTATCAGGGCTATGGAGATCATGGGGGGAGCTCTTCCCTGTCCCAGGATCATCACCAGATTTTTGGACCCCAGAAGTTGGCACGTCTATATTAGAGAACCACAAGCAGTCAGTTGTCAAAACCTGAAATCAGCCTATATAAAAGCGCCATTTGAAAATGATGTTTTGTTGGCGATTTTGCTAAGCTAGTGGTTAAAGCAGAAAATTCATAATAAATTGATATATCAATCAATATAACTTCACATTAACTTTATTTTTTAAATTTCACAATGTTTTTTATCTTAAAAAAAATTAACTTCATTTCATATTTTCATGGTAATGAGGTGAATGTTTTTGACAGTTTAGGATATAAGAGTTTAGATAATATAGTGAAAATATGTGTATATATATATATATATTCTGGTTTTTACAATAATGACTAAAACCTTACAATCTCTAATTTTGGATGAGTTTTTTTTTTATGGCTTGAATTCGATTTTATTCAATTTGACATTAAATTTTTACTCAAATACAATTAACTGATATACATTTAAATATTAATACTTCAGTTATTAATTTAATTGAGTTATAAACCCATTGACGCCAGTTGGTATGAAAATTTGCCATTCGGCATTTTAATTATTTCTCCGCCAATGAATGATGGGAGTGGTTCCACTCAGTGATTTTTTTTATAAAAAAAAGTCATCTTTAATGGATTAAGGCAGTATAATTTAACTACTTTTTAAGAATTAATGGGAAAAAAATTTTAAATTTGAGTTTTTTTGACCACTTGAATACAAATACAAATACATACAAATACAACGCCACAACAGGCAAAATGCCCAACGAGGTGGCTGATAAAAAGATGCCCATAAAAATATGGTTGTCATATGTTTCAAAAATACAGCAACCCAATTAAAAATGCAATTAACACAAATTACAAACAATATATACACATGATAAAATATTATACAATGCCCATAAAGAATACTTATGGTTGTCTTATTCTAAGAATGGATAGCTTCTCGATTTACCCCAACATGTTTATCGTATTTCTTTTTAAACGTGTCAATTGTGTTACAATTTACTACCTCCGGGGGTAAGCTATTCCATTTATTAACAACCCTATTGGAGAAAAATTCCCTGCGACACCATAACCTTGCATTGTCCCTCACCAATCGATACTGGTGTCCCCTTGTAAAAGCAGTCGATTGGCGGTGTACTAAAAGTTCATGGTCCATCCTATCCATCCCATTGAAAATTTTGAACACTTCGATCATATTTCCTCGACACCTGCGTTCATCCAATGTAAACATATTCAAAAAATGAAGTCTTTCTTCATAACTCAAGCCCTGTGTGCCAATAAGGACACGCGTAGCTCTTCTCTGCACCCCTTCAACCAAGTCTATGTCCCTCTGTAGGTATGGTCTCCAAAACCTTACAGCATACTCCAGTCCAGGACGAACTAAGCCTCGAAAAAGCGGAAGAATGACTTTAGGAGAACGCGAAGAGACCTTTTTGAAAATGAGACCAAGCATTCTATTCGCTTTTTTGACAACCGCTGAACAATGTTCAGAAAACTTAAGTCGCTCGTCAATGAGAATTCCCAAATCGGTGACTCTAGTTGCATCCGGGATAGTGACACCATTCAACTCGTAAGAGAACCGTGGGTTGTTCGAACCACAATGAGCGACCATGCACTTATCTACGCTAAACGTCATGCTCCATTCATTTGCCCATGCTGCAATCTTGTTTAAGTTGGTCTGGAGCAACTCCCTATCGCTTTCATTTCCGATTACCCCCATTAGCTTCACATCATCTGCGAATTTGCTAGTAATTCCATCGATACCCTGATCGAGTTTGTCGATAAAAAGTGAAAAAAGTATGGGGCCAAGGACACTTCCCTGAGGAACTCCACTTGTGACGTCTGTCCAACCAGAGAATTCCCCGTTCACCATAACTCGTTGCGACCTATCTCTTAACCACGATTCTATCCAATTCAGCAAGTTGCCCCCTATTCCAATCTCGTGTAAACGCTTCAAGAGTTTGCCATGTTGGACCCGATCGAATGCCTTCTGGAAATCAAGGTAAACAACGTCGACATTTATGCTCTTACCCAAAGCCTTAGTCACGTAATCATAGAAGCAAAGGAGGTTAGTTACACATGACTTCCCCTTCCTGAACCCATGCTGATTATCCGACAATACATTATTCTCGTCTATCCACTTCACAAACTGCCTTTTGATGATAATTTCCAAAATTTTCGAGAGGGAGCTCGTCAAACTCACCGGACGATAATTAGACACCACTTCTCTACTACCCTTCTTAAATATCGGAACAACGTTAGCCAGTTTCCAATCTCTCGGGACGATACCCTCAGCAACACTACTCCTGTATATCTGTGCGACTGGCCCCAACAATTCATTAGCACCTTCCCTGGGATAGATATCATCTGGTCCTGGTGCTTTGCTTGCACATACATTTCTTAGAAGATTTAGGACCTCCACGTCTTCCACTTGAATATCGTTGAGCGTTTTATTACCCCATGCAACACCCGTATATCGAATATCATTATCTCCATTAAAAACCGACGCGAAAAAGTCATTGAAAGCACTACACATGCCTACATTGCTCTCTACTTTTGAGCCTCCTATCGAGAGGGGGCCAACTGTCCCCTTACATCCATTATTGACGTATCGAAAAAATGATTTTGGGTCAGAGCCAATGTTATCTGCCAACCTAGATTCAACTTGCTTTTTACTATCCCTTATCGCTTTCTTCAACAGTCTTCTTTTATCAGTAAACAATGATAGGTCACCTCGTCCACTTTTATACTCTCTGAATGCTCTTTTCTTTTCAAGATAAAGGTTCCGCACGCTATCCGTGAACCATAGAGGGTGTGATGTACAAACACGCTTTTTTCGAACAAAGGGTATGACGTCGTGCAAAACAGAGGACAGCTTCGTACTAAATTCTTCCCATTGACTTACCACCCCTACTGATTCCAACCGGTCTTTGAAAACTTCCGCTAACCTTCTTCGCAAAACCTCAAAGTTAGTTCTCCGAAAACAAGGAACCAGTCTTTTGTTATCAACCTTACCCGAGGAAAAGTTACAGTGAAATCTGACGATACGATGATCACTGGAAGAAAACTCTTCCCCCACCGAAACATGTTCAACTAGATCCTCAGAACTAGTAAGAACTAAATCCAAAATAGCAGTACCCCTAGTGGCTTCCGATACATGCTGATACAAAAAATTGTCGAGCACCAACTTAAGAAAGTCTCTTTCATACTGATCTCTCGATGAAAGATTATCCCATTGAATACCTGGGTAATTGAAATCCCCTAGTATGAGGACCCTCTTTCGCTTACACATGTAGGAAATTTCATCATGCATTTTGGCGATGTAGTTTTGATCCCTATTCGGTGGATTGTAACAAACCCCAACAATAAGCTTATGACGTCTTTTGTTCTCAAGTTCAACCCATATGGTTTCAATATCACTTCTCTGCACGTTACACTCTCTAGCCTTCAAACATGATTTCACGTATATCAACACTCCAGCCCCTTTCCTATCAGATCTATTTCTCAAAAAAGTATCGTATCCGGAGATGTGTAAGAAAGATTCATCCCCATCGTTTGCCCAAGATTCTTTAATGGCTATAAGATCCAAGTCCTCCACAACTATCATAGTTTCTAAAAAATCTTTCTTGTTACCCAAGCTCCTGGCATTTATTAACAAACATTTTAATTTGCCCGGTGGTTTGTTGTCAATCGAGAAGCCATCCAAGTCAGAGGTGGGTAATTCCCCGTCAGTACTGTTGTGATTATCATTAACTAACCCGCATTCCCGACTACGTGGTCTGGGAGTAAAAAACCTGACCTAAGACTATCGTAAACCTCCCAGACCCCTCTCTTATTTAGATGGATCCCATCCGAACGAAGCCACCTATCGGTAAATGCAGGAAGCTCCAAGAACGTGACCCCAAGTGAGGAGCAAATGTCCTTCAGGCCTATATTGAATTGGTGGATCCTACTCCTATATCCCCTACTACCCCTTGGCAGCACTGGAATCACTGCCACATCTGAACCCCCCTCCCTAGCGGATAATAGTAAATCCCGGTATTCTGACAGAGACTCACTAATATTCGCTCCTACCTGATTTGTTCCCACCCACAGAATCACCCGCAAGGGCAACTTTCGGCGATGAAAAACGTCTCGAACGTTGCCAATCTTCCTCCCAGGAAGACAACAGCGCTCGAAACCCCGAAAATCCCTACACACTCGGTTCCCAAGTTCCCTAACCATAGAATCGCCGATGATTAAACCCCTATCACTATCCCCCTCTACCTCATCCACGACCACCCATTCGCCCTCTAAAATGTCGTTGTTCGTGGAGATTGCTTCTTCATCAACAGGTGGCTCGACGACCAGAGGGTCCGTTATAACCGGGCCCTCTAGCACCCTAACTTTTTCCCGTAAAGCTTCGACCTCGAGTTCCAGCCTTTTTCTATCCAAGCACCCTTTACAATTGAAACTATCAGCTACTATACCCCTAGACCAGGGAAACCTCCCGTCGCAAGCTCTACACAACACTAGTCGAGGTCGAGGCATACTAACACTATTGCTAAAGCTAGATAATAATATATGACTTGTAGATAATAATAAAAATACTTAACAATAGGAAAATGAGAAACTGGAAATTAAAATAATGTAAAATACATTACTATGCAAAATATACGTAAGAGACTATACGAAAAAATTACGTAAAGTAGAATGCTCAGCACTAAATCACGAAGAATAAAATAAATATGTATATAAAGAATACAACACCCTCTAAAAAAAGTATTAAGCTACGAAGTACAATTTATACTTATTAGAATTAGCTAACTATCTCAAAACACTAACACTACAACAATAGGCCCAAATGGAAGGAAAACAAAGTTATTGAGAGTACCCGGGAAAAAGTATACACTGTTTGCTAACACTAACGTCCAAAAACCTACGAACTTATATCAAAGAAGCGAGCGAACCTGGCGAAAAAACAACGAAAATGAAATGCGAACGAGAAAAATAAATATAAGTCGATCGAAAATACACAACGAAAATTTAAAATAAATGAGAGCAATATAATAAAAAAAAACCACTTATCTCACAATCCAACGTGCGCTAAAAAAAAAAGAAAATCACCGCAGAATATGACCCAAAAATAAACAACACGCTAAGTAAAACTCACGAGAATGAAGAAAAACACAAAGAAAGACACAAAATGGCGCACTGGCATGACGGATAATCCTTCGGTAATCCCCCGGCAGCGGTTTCGGATAAAACTTCTTCTGTTGGTCGGTGAGCGGAGCGCGATAATAGCACGTCCGTTCCCAATGACAGCGAAGACGATTATGGAACCCCACCCATGAAGTTGACAAGCTCCTCCTCCAATATTCAGAAGAGATCATGCCTGTGTAGGAAGCTCTGTACAGCTACAAATAGAGAAAGCACACAGTAACAATGATATTATCCCTTGCATTGTAACTGCTATCTCAAGGAGCAAACCTGCAAGGTGTTGTGATGAAAGCAAATATTAAGAAGACACTGATTACATGTATTTGCCTTATTCGTTGGTGTCTTCTTAATAATCTTGTACAAAGTTGATCAACTCTTCTATGAAAGCAAATTAATTTTTTTTTGTTTCTTTTTTTCATTTCCAGAGATTTATCGTTTTTTTACTTCTTTTCCTCAATTATGGCTTCCATATTTGGTTTTCTTTGGATTTTTGAAATTTTCAGGTGGCAATTAGTTTACAAACAAATTTGATATAAGAATTTAATTTTCGAAATTAACACAAACCTCAAATCTGCACCTTTGAGCCAGAATTTGGGTGTTTTTTTCCCAGTAAAAAAAACAAACTCCTATTATTAAATTATGAATGTCCCCCCCAGAAAATCCTGTGTATGCATGTGTGCAGATGGGACTCAAATGTAAAAGAAACTATTGCAGGCCATTGTGAGAGTTGGCCAATGTACTGCACACATGCTGACAATTTGCATTTACATTTAGCTTAAAAATTTCAAGGAAATTGATACTTACCCTCTGTGATGTTATACGTTGAGATTTTTGCAACACAAGCTTTGTTAGAAAAAAATCACTTTATTACTATTATTTGAATGTGTTAGCTAGCCCTCCCTAAAAACAATTTTATAACTTAAATCTTTGTGCTCCATAATTACTGCATCTTGAGTTTTTAATAATTTTGCTTTTTTTAGCAAACGGAGTGCTTAATTTTAGGATTAAAAGCTATATTTAGACTTTTCCGATTGAATCAAATGGAAGGAGGGATATATATATTTAAAGGTTACTGGAATCACTATATATTTTAAAATTGAGTTGAAACCACAGAATACTGTATTCCAATTTAAATGAATGAATCAACCTTTCCAAGGTTAATAGCAGTATAAAGAAAAAGGATGCGGACCTCCATAATCCCGAGTCCTCGGGACCTGGGTAATTCTGAGTTATGGATCAAATTTTATTCATATCCCAGTCTTTTATATCTAAAGCAGTAATATGTCCTTTTAATTAATATTTTCTTCAAAAAAAAATTAACAAATTGAACTATGAGCATGTAACTATGACATGTAAGCATTTTCTAGAAATTTACTGTTTATTATTTATGTACTGTTATTACTATTAATTAATATATAAATTACTATACTTGTTCTTAGAATATTTTGCTGAAATCAGTCGAAACACATTAGTTATTTTGTGTTGCTTCGATAGACTTGATTTGTCAGAGGCGTCGGAAGTGTTTCAAACCTGTGACTGATCGTTTTGAGCTTTATGCAGGAAATTTTGATTTTTGAATCAGCTTTGTCCTCAGACTGATGCCACCGAATACCGTGGTTGCTCGAGCACCCACAGCCGCTCTGGCTCTGACATCACTGTTAGTTGTCCTAGCTTTTTATAGTCATAATCTCTCTCTTGCATAGTTACAATGGGCTGAAAACTCTATCTGATTAAGAAATACCCTATTAAATTATGCAAAACTTAATCTTCACCCTCTCATTACTCATGCAACTTATTTTCCAATATAACCTATGCTTTATAAAATTATCCGTGATAATTCAAACTTCAATACTTTTGGTATTTTTACTAAGTCATCCTATAATCCATATTCTCTAACCTAGCTATTCGCAATCTTTTTTGACTCACAGAGCCCTTTTCAGTACATAATTTCTATAGCGAAGCCCATAGGCTTTATTTATTTATGAAACTTGCTGATTTATATTTTATTTTCCTTGAGCGGCTTCACATCCCTGGGAAGTTCACATGGAGCCCTGGTTGAGAACCGCCTGCTCTAAGCCATTCTATTCTCTAACAGACCTAACCATCCTCAAAATTAAAACCTATTTTTGCTTCTTCTGAGATAGATCTTTTCTTTTCCTTATAGTAAGCACTGCCTAAATGTAAAGATAAAGTGTAAAGTATACTGGGTATATGTTTCTTTCCTTTTATTATTTCTCTCATTATTCTCTATACATTATTATACTCTCTCATTGTTTTTCTATTTTATCTCTGCATGTTAAAAAGTGAAGGAAGTTCCCACAAAGCCAAAATTTTCATACCCTTTACCTATTTAGTAAAGTTCATAGATATCTTGTTTATCCTGTCCCTCCAGGGAGGGAATTTCAGGCAATAACGCTCTCTTATCACATAGGATCATTTGTATAGCATTGGCCTTTGTCAATTTATTTGTGAATCTTTTCAACCTAATAGTGTCAAACATGATTTAAAATTCTGATTTTTTCGAAAAGGTATTTATGCTGATGTGTAAAAATTATAAGGTTATGAATTTTAAAATTAATTTTTTTAACACTGGAATACTAACACTATGTGTCAGAAACGTAGACGTATAGGCAGTTAACATGAAGTTTTTATCAGTTTTTATTTTAGTTAGTATTCTAGGTTTAAATAAATTTTAAATGTTTTATGGCCTAAGTTTGAAAAAAAAGCTGGACAAATGTGTCCAGACTATGGATCAATCTAGATTAAAGAGTTTCTTCAATTTTTTTCGTGGAAAAAATTTCCCTATACACTCCCTCTTCCCAATCCCTCTCAAAGTTTGGTCCTGAAAATGCCTCTGGAAGAAAGCAAACAATTTCTTCAATGGAAATTCATGGTATTGACCAGCGCTAATCAAAACTGAATGGGGTGCATCTGAATTCTCAAAAGAGAGGATTTCAAGAAAGAAAAGAATTTCTCATTTTGTGCTGATCGAGTTATTTGAATCTGCCTATTGGTGTAATCCCGGCTTTTTATAGACACTACCATAGGTAAACACAGATAAAGTATTTGGTTGTTTCAAACAAATGCTTGTCATGTGATCTCATACATACCTATTTTTTCTCACGTATTTCCAGAAAGCATTGATAAATACTGTATAGTTAGAGAAAAGAAAAACTATGCAAACTGCATGTGTTGCCTAAAAAAAGGAAAAAAGTGTAGCTACATGAAACAGAAATGGATAATTTTTTTCCCTGAATTACCTCCCCCTCCAGATTTTGCTCGCCCACTGCCTTTCATAGCCTGAGGAAATCACAATTGAAATAAAAACCATGGTTGAATGCAGCATTGTAATTTATCAGTTACAAAACATTATATATACTTTTTTTTATGAATTTGAAAGTCTCATTGTTTTTATGCTCGATAAATCCCTTAAAATTTGATCATGACTTGATTCCTTTTCCTAACATTACAAATTTAACTTATGATTCACCTGCTATGATGTTTCCAATATAGTCCAATTTACAAAGCTATGCTTAGAAGTGGGATTCAAGTTGAAGAACATGAGAAGTTTGTATTTTTAATCATAATAAATCATAATTGAAATCAATGAATTATATTTGAAATTATGTTAAATCATTTTTTAACCTGGTATTTGATTAAAAACATTAATGGTAAGAAATTTGCACTTTCGTTGAATAAAGCAACTGAAAACACTATCCTTCGTGTCATCCAGCATGTGTACAAGATGATTACTAGGAGGAACCAACTTTTTTTTTTTAAAGTTATAAATGCTATTACAGTTCATGCTATTTTTATTTTTATATCTGTTGGTAAAACTGAACTCTTCCTTATTAATTTTTTATCGTTACTGTGATTGAACAACACAAAGCTAGAATACTTCCAAAAAAAGTTTATTACACAGGTTGTGACTTTGAATCTGCCACAAGAGCTAAAGATTAACTTTAAAAGTTATATAAGTCACAGCTTTTTTACGAAAAATTATGGTAATTTTTTTCCTTTCAAATGATTTTTACTAGATATTTCTATCTCGGCCAGCACAAGGGTCTATTCCATGATTATTCTAGACATTTTTTATATTTTTCATGCTATAAATTAATTACAGAGGGGCCCACCAAGCATTCCGGCCTAGGGGCTCTGCAGCAATTTGTGGGGGCATGATTTCCATGCAGATTATTAGACAGGTCGTGTCATTCAGGATAGGTTTGTGTCATACAGCATACCGATACAAGTTCATATATAATTTCATTATTTTCAATCTAATGCTCTGTTGTGAATGCAACAACTTAGCAGATTTTGATGTGTTAATATTGATTTAAATCTTAAATTGATTAAAATAATATCTTTTTGTATGAATCCAAAAAGAGAAAGAAATTGTTGGAAATTATAATATCTCTGGGGAAAACTTATTTCCTGGATTTTCTTGAACTTTCAAACACTCTGTAGGGCTCTGGCTTACTTACAATATTATGATTAACTTACAGTAGACCTATTCATGCTGTTGACTTATTGTTGTGGTGGGAGGATCTCCTATCACAGAAAATCTGGCTCCCTGCTATTGACAAGTGGGGGAAAGCATCGTCTTACCTCTGCAGGAACTGTTGTTTTTCAAAGGATTTCCTTGAATATGCTAACTGTTGAAGGGTTAACCACAATTCTTAATAGAAATGCCATAGAAGTGGTTCAAATAGAAAATAATGTGTTTACAAATGAGAATACCGGTATTTCTCCCAAAGTGGGTGGTGCAATAGATTAGGCAACTGTGATAGGATCTACAGAAACAACATAGGATCCCTGCAAAGCAGAATGTATCAATGAAGCATCACCACAAGCCCTCAGCTGACTGAAAATGTTATGCGGTAAAAATTCCTTTATAGTATTTTTCTATGCAGTACAGTTCTTCCATCAAAATTCTTCCTGTGATTGTTCTGCAGCAACACTGAAAGTTCTGCAACATATGTCACAGTTTTCAGCATATTCGTTTTTAGGGTGGGATCCTGTGGGCTTATTCAGCAAGGGGGTAATGGTAATGATTCTTATCTCAAAAGGGTGGAAGGCAATGAAACAGAAAAGTTTGGAAGACACTAATATGCATAAATATTCTTTCACTAACTTGATTTAGACAAAGGGAAGGGGAAAAAATTGATTTCAGACACTGTCTACATATGTTTTCAAAATGGGAACTATGGATAGTATTGAGACTTGGCAGCTTTCTCTAACTGAAAAATGAGTTGAATTCCAGTCTGACAAGGTTGGATCGAGATATCAATCTCCTGCTTGCAATGCATTCTAAAGGCCCCAAAATTTCTTTATAATGTTAATTTATATATATTGTGTTCTTTTCTTACTAATTGATTGTATTTTTATTTATTTATCTTCCTTCCTTTTATTAATGGGTGTGGTATCCCAGGTTGAAAAGATACATGCCTACAGTACCAAATATATAAATAAAAATCTTCTGAGAAAGTCCAGCCCCTGCAGTGGAGCAAAGGTTGATTTTACCAACAGGTGATGTAGCCTATACTGATCTTGGTTTTGCAAGGATTTTTTCCCTTATGGTATGGCAAGAGTATTTTGACATGCATTCAGTTTAGTGAAGCGACTCTGTCGTTCTGAGACTTTTTCTACAACAATATTGATTATACTCCCATTATTCAGGTTCATTTTGTATGAAACGTTAAGAAAATTTGAGTAGAAGCACATTAGCCTTTGTTGATGGTATGTTTGCATGCACACCAAAGGAAATTCTGAGGTGCCGGAAGTTCAGCACTTGATTATTCTTTGTCTGAATTTTTCCTGAGGTGGAGGTGTGACAGTAATGGTGATAACTTGATGGCAGAATGTATTGTTACCACATGAAACAAACTATCAAGGGGTTAGCACAACTTCTCTGAAAGATGGGGGATGTCGAACACTGCGGTTCAGAATCAGTAATGAACTGTAGGTCCTAGTCTAATTTCAAGTCTAGCCCTTATATGTGCAGAAAATGACCATAGTGGGACAAAAATGATGAATAGTCTTTTATTAGTATGTATGATCTGTTTATGCTATCTATTTGTACATAATATGATATCTGTCTCATAAATATTCACCTTTAATCAGATCTTCCTTTCATGCTCTAATCTTGAATATGCATGTATTTTTTTTTCATAGGTGCTTATTGCTGCTGCTAGTGGTTCAACAAATTCTGCTAATCATAGTCAAAAGTTTCGGTCTGATCCAGCAACCATGGATGTTGATCCTAATATTGTACTAGATAATATGCAAGAAGGGACATCTTCTCCTTCACTGCCATCAAAAGTACAAATTGTTCCACAAAAGACACATGAAGGCATAGATAATAATTCTTTTTTCAAGTCATATGTCGACTCTCACCATCATCATGATGTAATCAAATTGGCGGCAAAAAATGTGAGTTTATAATGAGTTAATTTCAGTTGCTAAATTGTGTGTTTATTGGATCTGTTATCAGATAAAGATAAATCCATGTCCACTTATGTGTGTGTGCATAACTCAAAGATGGGAAAAGTGAGAAAATGGTAACAGAAGTTAAGAAAAAGTCGAAATAAAAAAGGTGGTCATCAATTTTTTGTAATTTTTTTTGCGAAGTTCCCATACTCGATTTTATTCTTAAAAATTATTGTATTTTTCAGGCTTTCCTTCGCAAAATGATTAATTTGTCGATCTCACTAAGCAACAAGTATTAGATTGCCAGTATCGCCAAATAATGAATGTTAAATTGCCAATTATGTCACCCAATTATAAGAGTGAGATCACCAATGTCTGCAAATAACTATTGTTAAATCACTAATAATGCAGAATAACAAGTATAAATCACTAATAATGCAGAATAATGAGTATAAATCACCAATGTCTGCAAATAACAAGTGCTAAAATGCTAAACATGGCATCAATTTTTCTTTTCTTTTTTTTTCCATTTCATAACAATTTCTTTCTGAGTAGTCAAATTGTTATAATGAAGCAGTAATCATGCTCACAAAATTGGGAGGGGAATTAATTTAAAAACTTCATCATAATTTTTTCATTTCTGATTTGGAACATAAATTGTAGCACCTCCTGAAAACATAACACTTCCTGATGTACCAAAGAAAATTCAGAGGTTTTACGATTTCAAAACCAGATCACTTCTTGTCACGATCTTTTTGACTGGAGATACTTTTACAGACCATGCCGCTTAATGTGGACTCGTTTCTGATAACAATAATCAAATGATAACTATATCCAGAAAACGTACTGTTTGCAAGTACAGTGACCATGTATCTGATTGATAAACTGGTATTGGTAAAACTGGGCAACTGTTCCTCTTTCTAACATAGTTGGTTGAAAAATGTTCAGTCGTTCCTTTTTTTAAAGAATATTCTAAATCTGGACTTTTTTCTTTGAGCTAAAATCTGACATTTTTTTTATTCAGCCATTCTGAGGCATTAGAGTGGAAATGCGCAATGTATATCACAAATTGTGATACTTTTTTAGTGTACCATATGTTTCATGAATCCCTTGAAGTCTCTCGAAAAGAAACTTGAATTTGGCCAAATGAAAGAAACTGATCAAGTACTGAAGGAAAAGGGTTTTTTCAGCCCTCACTATAGGAAGGCCATTGCAAAAGTAGCTCCACATGTACATGGATCACAGCAAATACTACGGACTGATAATGGCATTTAGTAAGGAAATATTTCTCAACAAGGAAGGCTAGAGAGATCACCTTCTAGCCTCGAGACAGCCTTGCAGCCTGATAACGATAACTTACAGGGAGAAAGTAAATTTGGTTAAACTTTAGCTTCAGAATGCACAAAAAAAAACTTTCATCTGAAAAAAAATTGATAGCATTATCCAAAGACCTGATAACTATAAACAAATTCTTCTTGATATTGGTCCATTCCATTCTGTATGAACAAAAGTACTAACAATACCCGAATGATACCATTATCTGTAATTCTAATAAGCAGCATCGACTGTATACTTGTGAAAGAGATTCAGTGTCATGGTGGAACATGTAGTGTCACAAATGCATGGCTACATCAACTGGGTCCTCACACTGAGTGGTTTGAGAACCAAATTCTCTCAGTTACAGAAGAAATTCATTCCAAAAGTGGCCATAAACAGTAGATTCTGGTTTAGGTCGCCCTTGTGTGGGCATAAAATGACTAATTGTAAATGAATAAAGGGAATTTTTCCTTTGTCCTATGCTATAAGGCAGTGGTCTCAACTTTATGTGCCTAGACATACCAGAGATGCCATTGGCGCGTTATAACGTGTCAAATACCCGGAATTTTGGAAAAGGACACATAAAAGTTTTGTCACGCGTCCTCCGGGACACGTTCTTTCCTAGTTCTAAGAAGAAAAAAGTAGAGAGAAAAACCTCCCCAACATTTTTCCCTTTCCTTTTTTTCCTCCTTTTTACCATGTATCATGATCGCGCGACCTTGAAAAACTGGTTTTACTACTTTGTACACTGTACTGTATTGATATACACGCGGGTTGTTGAAGAATAAAGCCAGGTTTTCCTAGGAGCAGGTTTCCTGTGCTGCGTGCAACGTAATTTGCCCAGAGCGATACGCCGTCCACTCACCGATAAGAAAAGCAGCATGATTGTTTTCCTACAGAGCGCAATATGCTTCACAACAGCGCTTTACGTCAGGCGTGATTGGCCCACTGCTTCTGGAGGAGTCAAATGCGTCGTGCGCTGCATGTTTTGCAGATGTTCTCTTCACTCTCTCTCTCTCTCGTGTTTTCTTTCGCTTCCCTTCAAACCAGAGTAGCTGATGCCAAGGCCATGTACTATAACATAGCCGCCCTGATCTGATGTGCCATGCTAGGAAAACACAAATGCATAATGTAATTATGTAACACGTTTCTGCCGGCGCGAAATGGTCTAATTCGGTTCACGCTGTGCAAAAAACTTATTCCTAGGAAAACCCAGCTTAAGATGAAGGATATCTAGTTGCTTCCCTGAATAAGGGGCCGTGTACAGAAGTTTCAAATTTCGGATTTTTATTACCCTGCAGATTTTCTCCCTTCTGGTTATATGCGGGAAATTACGGTACTTTTGCGGCTATCGGCCGGCATTCGAAGACTGCGTCTCTACGGCATAAATCCATCTTTTTCCTACAATATTGCGAATTCACGTTTTTTTTTAAAAAATCCTAAAGGATTGGAATGCCCGTTCAAATTGTAAAACCTTCCCAATATCGTGGAAGAAAACCGAATCTGTAAAAACTCGAACTTTATTATTCAGTTTTGTCATCTAGCTGCTATGCAATAGTCACCGTTTGGCATCGTGAAAATCACCAGTGTGTACGCAGAATCGGCTTTTGGAGGGGCACCAGAATCAAATTCTTCACAGATAGTGTAAAATAAATTATTTTATTCCAATATTTTAACTCTCTACAAAAATATTTTTAATTTTTTATCTCGGGGGGGGGGGGGGAAAGGAAGCTGCCCTTTATAACCTCCCCCAAATTTTGCTTTTGGTGCAAATCCATGTTTGGAACTTGCGATTGCGCAATGGTAATCGGCTAAAAATGTGATTTTCTAAAGATTTCAAATTTTGAGTTGGCTATTCCTTTGAAAAAAACTTCTGGTTGCCATGGCGATCACACAGACCTACAATACAAATACGCATACATTGAACTTCAAATGCATGCATTACCAGTTTGGAGAATAGATGCAGGGGCGCAACTGGGAGGGGCAGGTGGGCCTAGTGTCCTGCGCTTTGGAATATAGGGGACACCAAATTCACCCTTTATAACTGCTTCTTCTACATTACATGGGTGTGCCAAAATGTGTACTTACCCTGTTTGTGAAAGTATCTAGTTGCGGTGCTAGATAGATGGCACCAACTACTGAACACAAAACATGCCAAATGCTGAGCGCACACACATAAGCACACTGTCAAGTTTCTCCAACACAAATCTGACATAGCTTCCATATTCAGGTGTTAAAATATGTGACAGTTAAATGGTGACAGATCAGAATGGTGGACCATCAGGGAAGGAAAATAAAATAATTTTACCAGGAAAACCTAAGTATCAATAGGGAATCAGAAGATAAGTGTCTGAGAGAGAATCTAATTTGCTTTAAATTTGATCAGAAGATATTGAAAATGCTAAGATATTTTTAATGAAATGTAAAATCAACCAGAAGGGAATTTATACATTGATTAATAGTAAATATATAAATGTGTGCCTTCAACTGTTAATTAAAGTGGATCCTGCTTATAACGTTTTTCAAAAACCGTCATAAAAAACGTTATAAATAGTAAAACACTTTAAACGAGAAATCTCAATGAGAATTGCTTATTGTTAGGACCACGAAAATAAGTTCATACATTCTAAATGGGAGAAACGTTATAAGCGGGATCAACTGTATATTTGTTTTTGATTTATTACATGTGCGAAATTCCATACATTAAATTCTCAGTGCTAATGAGCTTCTTTTTGCAAGTTTTTCCTACTAGTAGACAATGAAAGTAAATGAACCTTTGGATAGAACATGTTTTTAGAAATGAATTTTATACTTGATTGACAGATACCTTCTTCTCTTACCCGGAACATGACCCACCGCTCATTCTCAACAAAGAAATATAAGCAGGTGATCAAAAATCTGGGGCATACTGGAAGAAAATTGATAGAGATAGCAGTGAATTGTGGGGAGGGGCATAACTTTTATCAGCATAATTTTTTTTTGAGAGGGACCCACTTTCACTCAAAAAGGACCAAGATTTTTCAAATAACCTGGGTCCCGCAACCCAGGTAAATTAGAGTCCAGTGGCATCTCTGTACATGTATGCTTTTTTGTGAGGATGGTGGCTGCAAATGTCCAAATTTTATTGCTAAATACTTCTACTTCATTAACTGTTACATAATTGTTGCCATTGATACATAGCTATTAGTTTGTTGTTTCTGATCAAAATTATGCAGTGGGCACCACTAATATTTGGTATAAGGGAAAAAAAAGGAGCCAGCAAAGCTTATTTGGTCATACAAGCAAAGATGAAGGAAAAGTCACAGAATTTTCCTTCATGCCTTTGGTAGACACCCTGTACAGTGCCATAACTAGCCATTCCTGTGCCCGATGCAAGAATTTGTATTTAAGCCCATTCTGGGCACCCTTCCGAGTTAGCCCTGTGTGAGCGCAACCTGTTGCACCGGCCTAGTTACGGCACTGACCCTGTAACTGTGATTTTTAATTTCAAAAATGAACTTTAATCATATTCAGTAGAACCTCTCTGTCTAGAAACAGAAGGGAATTAAAAATGTTTTCAAGAAATAATATATATATATTCACATAAAAAAATAAAAATGTGACCAAAAACAACAGATTTATATTCTAAATATCAGAATGCGTATTATATTTTACTACAAACTTGAGGTAGTTGCGATGGCCTCCTTTGCAGTGGCAAAATTTTCTTTTCAACATCTTGGTTCCACTGATTGGATTTTTTTTTGCACTGTGTGGACTATTGTTGAACTTATCCATCAATATCATGATAAGTATTTCTCTAGAATTCTTAACTTATTCTTGATGTTTTTTTCATTTTCATTTTTGATGATTTCTCAGTTTCTGATTATTGTTGATAGGCAGTGCCATCTTAAGGCATGGGCTCGCCCCAGGGGCCTCAAGTGGAAAGGGGCCTCACAAAAATGAGATCTGATTGAGATTTTCGAGAATTTACCTGGGTAGGGCCTCAGAAAAATCATTTGGCCTGGGAGCCCATGATACTCTTAAGACGGCCCTGTTGATAGGTTATTGTGGAGAATTCTGAAGCTGCTGCTTCAATATTCTTTATAATAGAATTTACACAATAAATCAGATTAAAAAAAATTCAAAACCCTTTCTTTCTTGTGGAACCATGTTAAATTTTCATTTTTCAGCCATCTTTCAATATTTCTTGAATTGAAGCAAACTAACAGTATTTATTATGATTGCAAGCAAAGATGGTGCTGACATCCTAGTATGTCAAATACCCAGAATTTCAGAGATGGCAAATAAAAATTTTGTTCATGCATCCCATGGGATACTTTCTTTCTAAGACAGCTGTATCCCCCCTCCCGTATTTCCATTCAACTTTTTCTTTTTCCTACAGTGTATCATAATTGTGGTACCTCATGACCTTGGAAAAAAGTAACTTCTTTTAAGTACAAAAGAAGTACTGCACTCTATATTTTGGTATAATCTGCAGGTGATATGTATCTAAGAATATATTTTATTGAGAAATTGAATTTTTTCTGGATGTTATGCCCAAACTAATATTTGGACAGAAAAGTGATTTGTCTCCTCCGGGAAGAGTGGAGGAACATCACTTTTGTGTCTAAATATTAGTTTTGACATTACATCCAGAAAATTCAATTTCTCGGTACTTTTTCAGACTGAAATATACTATCTCTTAATACAGTTTATTTTATTATTTTATCCTGGAACAGGTTTTTAGAACTGCTATATGCCAAACCAGTAATTCAACCCAATATTCATCCTTGCCTCCTTCTAAAACAGTTGCAGGAACAAGTTGTACAAAACAGCAATTGATGGCAGAACTGCAAATACAGGTGTGAGAGAGTAGGCAGGTCTAGGCCTGGACTGCTGAATTCACCCCTTAACTGCTCCTTCAAAACTACACCAGTGCCAAAATGTGCATGTGCTTTGCTTGATAATTATAGAGTTGCTACACTTGAGGACAGAATATATACTCAACTCCGCTATATTTTATTTTTGTAAAGCATCCTCTCTCTCGTGGGCAGGATTGACAAAAAACCTGGGACTTTTTTTTTTGTTTTTTTCAAAGTTATTTTGGGCTTTTTTGGGTTTATGATAGTGAAGCACAAGGAAAGCAAGCTATATGTGCCATTGAATACATAAATATAATGGACCTAGTAATATATGGCAATTATTTATGTAATTATTATAACAGTGGTGGCTCATTACAGAAAATTCTGGAGGGAGGGCAAAATTGTTTTTCATCTCATCGTGATAAATGTGTTTATAACATTGGTTTTTCTCTAATCCTTACAATCTAAATAGCATTGAATACATAGATTTATATTGTATTTCTCTTAGATAGAGTATGACAATGCAATAACACCATTAGAGAAAACATACTGTTTGCGAGTAAGTGCAGCTTTAAGGTGTAGTTTTTGGTGAGTTTTTCAGGTTTGGGAAAATTAAACCAATACTGCCTGTGCGCTATATACCTTTAAATTACTTCAAAACTTTTGCAGCTACCTACCTGCATTCAAAGCCAGTGTATTTATTCTACATATTCCCTTTGTTCCCACTAGATTGGACAAAAACTTTTTGGAAATCATATAGGATTGCTTCGCCCATTGAAATTTTTTGAGATACTGGTTAGAAAACCTGAACCTGTAAAAACTCTAGCATAAATTTCTGCAATCTGGCCACTATACAGTCTGTTGATTAATTATGGTTGATTGTTGCCAGTCATGACAATTTCACATCACACAGAGTTGCCAACTGCTACGAATTGTCCATAGTTTCTACAGATGGCCACGTTAAACTACATAGCTACAGGAGTCACTCTGAATACTACAAAAACTGGTTTAAAAAAATCGGGTCTTTGAGTTTCTTGCTATGTTTTACTTATTTTTATTGTTATTTTTTAATTACATCTATCTTTACTATAACAATGAATTTGTATACGGATGTGAGAGAGTTTGATAGAAGGAAACTCAGAGCCGATCTATTTTGTTTGTGCGTGGAAGGCAATCTGTAAAGTTGTGTCCAAATCCGGCACTCTACTTGATGCCCAAATGCACAAAAACCTTTTTTTCGTCTAAACTGTCCCAGCCTGTGGGCTAAAAACAAATTTTTGAGTGGTTCAGTACAGCGTGTCTGGGCCCGGCGTCATTTTCATAGTGCATGGTCGAACTTGTGTCGGAAAGAATACTTCATTGTAGGTGCCATAGGAGCTCTGATATGAAGATGGGGAGGGTAGATGGTGTAGGGTTTTTAGACATCCATATATACGACAAACACAAGGGCATAAGCAGGTTGGGATTGCATTGAATATTCATGAATTATTAAGGGACTCTGTGACCTTGGAAAGTTACTTCGGGAGGTGGGGGCACATGTATCCTGAACCTTCAAGGTTCCAGTGCCAATGAGGTGCTGTATTTAATGAACTTTCAATTAATTTTTTTTTCTTCAAAAATTGAATATTGGAGTGATTATTGTTTATTGTACTATGATAATGTTGTCCTAAGGGGTATCCCCTTACCATTGACAAAGCTGAACATTCATCACTACTGACACGAGCTCCAAGGAAAGATTGAGATATTCGTTGCCTCTATAGTCTAGTGGTCTAGGGCATTCACCCAGAAAGTGAAAGGACGTGGATTTAATTTCCCACAGAGGCAGTTGAATTTTCTCTCTTTCCTATAAATATATCTCCGCATCAGCCAGCTATTAAAAACTTCTGTATGGATAGCAGAGAGTGACGTCATCCTGTAAGATGCTTGTCTACCACCATGAAAGTTGCTGTCACGGTCCCGGGTTCGAACCCAAGGGAGGAGATATTTTCCTCCAAGGAAGATATTTTCCCTAACGAACCTGAGGCGAACACCGACAGTCAGTGCCTTCATTTACAACCCATCTCTTTAATGACAGTGAATTGCAATATAGTGATATTTTTCTTTGATCACCTGCTTATATCTCTTCATTGAGATAGATCGGTAGGCCATGTTCTGGGTAGGAGAAAGAGGTATCTCTGTGAATCAAATAAACAATTCATTTCTAAAAACACACACATGTTCTATCCAAAACTTCATTTACTTTCATTGTCTACTAGTAGGAAAAGCTTGCAAAGAATTCCATTAACACTGAAAATTTGATATGGAATTTAGTACTTAATAAATCTGAAACAAACATACAGTTGATCCTGCTTATAACATTCCAATTTAGAATGTTTTTCCACTTGGTAAGATTTATTTTTGTGATCCCATCTCTAAGTAATTCTCATTAAGATTTCCTATTTGAAGTGATTTCTTGCTTACAACATTTTTTATGGCGGTTTTTTGAAAAATATTATAAGCAGGATCCACTGTAATTAAAAGTTAGAGGCACACATTTCTATATATTTTCCAATAAATCTATAAGTGCCCTTCTGATTGATTTTCCCATTTTGTTAAAAAAAAGTCTTACCTCTTTCAATAACATCTTCTGATTAAATTTACAGCAAATGAGATTCTCTCTCCTCTCTCTCTTAGTACACACTCTCTCAGACACATATTTATAAATCCTTGCAAAGCTATTTCCTGGAGCAATGATTTTATTTTCCCTCCCTGATGGTCCACCACCCTGATCTATCGCCATTTGACTGCCACAAATTTTCACACCTGAATATGGGAGCTATGTATGTCAGATTTGTGTTGGTGAAACTTAACAGTGTGCTTGTGTGTGTGTGCCCAGCATTTTACATGTTTTATGTTCAGTAGGTGGTGCCATCTATCTAGGGCCGCAACTAGATACTTTCTCAAATGGGACAAGCACACGCATTTTGGCACCCAGTGTAATGTAAAAGAAGCAGTTATAAAGTGTGAATTTGGTGCCCCCTCTAGTCCAGAGCTCAGGGCACTAGATCCGCCTGCTTCCCCCCAGATGCAGCCCTGCATCTATCTTCCAAATTGGTAATTCCTGGATTTAAAGTTTAATTTGTGTTGTAAGTCTGTGATCGTCGTGGCAACCACAGCTTTTTTTGAAAGGAATAGCCAACTCAAAATTGGAAAACTTTAGAAAATTGTATTTTTTGTATTTTTAGCTGATTACCACTGACAAATTGCAAGTTCAAACTCGGATTTTCAGCAAAGGCAAAATCTGGGGGGACAGTATGGGGGTAAGCCCTCCTCCCCAAGAAAATCATAAATTAAAAAAAATTTATGGGAAATTAAAATATTGGGAAAAAAATACTTTTTGTTAAAGTATATGTTAATTTAAAATTCTTTTTGCATGTTAATGACCCAAACTTTAAGTGAAGAATTAGATCTTTGTGCCCCTCCAAAAGCCGATTCTGTGTACACACTCGTGATTTTCCCTCGCAATGCAAAACGAAGACTACCACATAGCAGCTAGATGACAAAACTATGGATATTCAACATATAGAGTTTTTACAGATTCATGTTTTTTTTCTGAACAATCTCAGAAAATGTTTCATAATTTGAAAGGCATTTCAAATCCTTCACGGTTTTTAAAAAAATGTGGTGTACAAATTTACGCAGTATAGACACTGTCTTTGAATGCCGCCAGATAGCTGCAAAAGTATTGTAATTTCTGGTATGTTACCGAAGGGGAGAAAATCTACAAGGGAAATAGAAACTCCAAAATTTAAAATTCTTTACACGGCCCCTTATTCAAGGTAGCAACTATAATAGAGGTATCTGTCACCTTATTCTTCAACAACCCTTGTATATATCAATACAATACAGTACGGTATACAAAATAGTAAAACCACTTTTTCAAGGTCGTGTGATAATGATAGATAGACGGGGTAAAAAGAAGCGGGGGGGAAAAAGGTTTTTCCAAAGCTGTATCAAAGAGCTTAATACATCTTTGGTTTTTCTCTTTACTTTTTCTTTCTTTGGAAATAGGAAAGAACACATCCCGGAGGATGTGTGAACCAAATTTTTATGCTTCCTTTCCCGAATTTCCAGGTAGGGTGTCATTGGCATATCTGGACATTTAAGAAGACATAGGGACTCACACAAAAAGAATAAGTTTGTAGAAAAAAGTGACTTAAAAGGAACCTATCCAATAACACTTGCTTTTGCCTCCTGATTAGGATTTCTTGGAAATAGAGAAATTACATTTTATTTGGGCAGATTTATTGCTCGCACACTGCTACAGCTTTGTTGGAATTTTGCACAGATTCCCACATTTTACACATCTCTCTAATCTTATTTGAAGTGAGGGACTTCTCATTTCTCTCTCCTCTTCCTCAGACAAGATCCCATCCATAAACTCTTGCTGCTGCATGCACTGGAAGTCCATCAGTTCATCTATGGTCAACTCCTGGCCAAGCATAATTTATAAAAAACTTACAATGTGACATCTACTTTCGTATCACAAACAGTAATGCTTGTACGGGTGTTCATTTTTCCAGTAAGGCAGGCTTTCTGGAGACTAGGGGAGAATATTACTCACAATTCCACAGTACATGTGTGAGCAAAAGCGGAAAACCATCAGCTTGGTTTAGACAATAAATAAAGTGAAAAATTTGTGCCAGTAATGCAAATTATCGCTCATTAACTGAATCAAACTTTTTGCTCATTGTGCCAGTTGCTCCTTAACCTAAGTATTTTTGTATATGGAAAAATCATGCCAAGCTGAAAGCACTGAAACAATAAATATGGAATTAGATTAATACTTAAATTTTATCATGTAAAGGCTCAGTAAGAAGTTTTTCGAAATTCAATCCCTAAGGGGGTCATGAGGGTTTTCAAAGCTTATATAGAGAAATTGAGCCGAACCAAAACCGCTGAAGCTATAAATATGAAATTTGGTTAGTAGTTTTATTTTGTGATTTAGATACTCACTAAAAAGGGATTTTCAAAATTCAACATCTAAACAGTGGTGGTTTCATGTAGGAGAGGGTGGATAATCGGGGTAATTATCTCCCTCCCCCAGATTGCAGTTGAATTGATTTTTTTTTATTTTGCAATTTTGGGAGAAAAATAAATGAGAACATAAAACTTCCCCCCTCCACCCCCCACAAAGTCAGTTTTGGCAAAGTATCAAATAGGGAAAAAAAGTTTGTGTCAAAGTTATAAAAATCATCTCAAGAAGTTGTTAAATGTCTCCCCCTCTTGGAAAAACTTCTATCTGAAAAAAAAATATTACCCCCCCCCCCACCAGACAGTCTCTGGAACCGCCTCTGCATCTAAGTGGTTATATAAGTAGGGGTAGGGTTCAAAAGTTATATGGGGCAATCATCGCTGAGTCAAACTGCTGAAGCTATAAATACAAAATTTAGTCTGTATTATATTTTATAATGTAGAGACTCACACTAATACAGGATTTCTGAAAATCCAATCCCCCAGGTGTCATGCGGGGCGGTAGCCCAGGTCGATAAGGTGCTGGCCCTATAGTACTAAAGGATGTTTAGAGATATTTTGAGTACAATACCCAGTTCATCCTTATCAGAAATTTTCTTGACTCAGGGCAGGGGTAGAACAGCAATAGCGATATGACCACAGAAAAAGATTACTTCTGCAGGGAGTTCCACATTGAGGCGTTTGCTCACCAATCTCTTGGTGAGTGTAAAAAAAGCTGCCATTTGGAATCAGCAATAACTTGTAGGTCCCGGTCTAATAAGCCCTTGTGTGCAGAAAATGACTGTGGTACGACAAAAATTATCATTGATCAGTGTCATGGGGTTCAAATGCTATAAGGGAGGAAATCATTGTCGAACAATTTTCAGCTTGCCAATCCTTGCAAACAAAGCTGCAGGTAACAGCTCATGATAGAATTAAAGCAGTACGGCAAAATTTGTATATCCCACAGGCGGTAAAACTATAAATCTGCCTCTATACAGTCCTAAAAAATATGGCTTTTCAAGCCCAAATGAAGTTGCCAGGAAAATCAATAAAATTCCCCCCCCCAAAAAAACCAATGTTTTATTTTTAATATGTCTGTAAATATGTCTCATTTGAAATATTAAATTTTTTTAATAAGTTATCCAAGCAGGTTCTACATTTGACCAATAAAGTTCTTCATGTTTGTTGGGACCATGTAAAGAATTATTTTCTAGAATTTTTATGTATCCTCTTCATTCCAGAGGTAGTGAAGGTCCTCAAATGGTCATAGTAAAGATAGACACAAATTAATTAATTAATCAATCAATTAAAAATTTTCCTTTTATAAGTCATTTGGATGTATAAGAAACATAAATAAATTTTAAAAAAAACTGTGTGTGAGAATCCCCACTGTAGAATTGAAACTTCTAGGACAGTGGTTCTCAACCTTATTGGAAAAGCGGCCTGGTGAATCAAATTTCTAAGAGTCTACGTCCCTGTCTGCAATAGTTCACTTGTTCATAAGATAATAATTGATGAACAAGCAATTATATATACCTTTTAATTGCATGCTAACTATTTGATTAATTAAAACAGTTTTAAGCAATTAAATACACTGCTGGCCACCCAAATTGCAACACCAAGAAAGACAAGAGATATCGCAACAATATTTATTTTGTAGATAACATGTTGACCAAGCATCAAATGATTAAATTTATAGACTTCTGTGAAGTGTGGTTCCTGCCAAAATCAGTAGCCAGAGTAGCCGCCATTGTTGGAGATCACCGCTGCCACACGCCTCGGCATTGATTCAAAGAGACTTTGGATGTGTTCTTGGGGTACAGCAGACCAAGCAGCTTCCACGCGTTGCGAAAGTTGATCTGGTGTGGCAGCTGGGGATGTAATCTGGGTCAATCGTTGAGCAACCATGAACCACATGTTTTCTATCGGCGAAAGATCCGGAGAGCGAGCTGGCCAGGGAAGCAATTCAATCTGGCGATTGACGAAGAACCTTTGGACAATGCGTGCCACGTGTGGTCGCGCATTATCCTGTTGAAATATGGCTGTGGGCAAGCCCTGAAGGAAAGGAAGGACAACTGGCTGCAACACCTCGGAGATGTAGCGCTGGCTTTTTAAAGTACCGGCAATGCGTACTAGAGGAGTGCGAGAGTGATATCCAATACCGCCCCATACCATAATACCCGGTGCAGGACCAGTGTGGCGGTGCATAACGCAGCTGTTCAGCATCCTCTCTCCACGGTGTCTCCAGACTCGAATCCGACCATCGTGGTGTTGCAGACAGAAGCGTGACTCGTCAGTAAAGACAATTTCATTCCGTCCACATCCTTCTTTCATCGCACCATTGGTGGCGGAGACATCTGTGGTTCTGCGTCAAGGGTAGACGAAGCAATGGACGTCTTGCGGACAGACCACTCTGCTGTAAACGGCGTTGAATGGTACGTGCAGACACTGGATGATGCGGTACAGACTGAATGTGCTGTGCTATGGTTCGTGATGTGGCTGAGCGATCCGTCACTGCCATACGCACAATACGCCTGTCATCACGTGAAGTGGTGCACTGAGGTGGATGCGATCGAACACGTCGGTCCGTCGTACCCTCCTGCATCCAACGATCACATATCCGCATTACAGTTGTTTGGTTTCGTCCAACACGACTACCGATTTCCCTGAAAGATAATCCACAATCTCGGTAGGCCACTATCCTTCCTCTGTCAAACTCGGATACTTGATCAAAAGATGATCGCTGTTTTCTACGAGGCATAATTGATCGTTTTTTTGAAAAAACCACAAGAAAAACACAATTGCCGTACTTCAAATCGTCGAAATCTCCAAGCCTTAAATAGCGCTTTGAAGTGGCGCCACAGGCGCGCGTGATGTGCGTCTGCGCTGAAATTCTAATCATTTGCATATCTCACCTCCGCTAATGCATGTTGTAAATTTCATATTTTTTGCATGCTTCCTTCAGGGTGTTGCATTTACGGTGGCCAGCAGTGTAATTAAACAGATTAATTAATTTAATCCCTTTAATTAATTTAATCCCTTTAATTAATTTAATCCCTTTAATTAATTTAATCCCTTTAATTAATTTAATCCCTTTAATTAATTTAATCCCTTTAATTAATTTAATCCCTTTAATTAATTAAAATCATTTTAATGTATTGATGAATTCAATCCATTATTATCTTACAGACTGATAAGACATTTTTTTTTTTCAGTACTGTATTAATAACGTGCAGAAGTCAAAATGTAAGTGAAGCATTTCATCAACAACTGAAGCAAACATCCTCATTGCATAGGTCCCAAACCTGAGTACTGAGGCTGTTCAAATGCTGCAATAAATTTTACAAGGGGGCAGAGTCAGTGGCATCTGACCCACCCATGAGAACCAAACTCTCTCAGTTACAGAAGCCCCACACATGAGCCCACCCAGGCATGGCCCGGAGACCTCAAGTGAGAAGGGGCCTCACAAAAAAAAGATCTGGTAAAACATTTCTAGAATTTACCAGTTAGGGCCTCAGAAAAACCACTTGGCCCGGGGGCTCTCGATGCTCTTTAGACGGCCCTGGGCAGAGTCCCCCAATAATTAATATACAATGCAACTCACCACTCTTTCTCCTGCATAAGAGCGTGAGCCCGTATATACAGGACAAATTTCAACTTTCAGTCCCCTCAATGTTTTCTTCATTTCCGTGCCTCTGCCTCTTTAGAAGATTTAATCGATCGCAAATCAATTAAACCATTTTAATGTTCAATTTCATAGAATAATTTCGCATAGTTTGCAAAAATATGAAGTTTTTATTCATGGTGGGCAATTACATTTATTTGTGCTGACATTGATGCAACACTTATTAATTGGCACTTTTAATAATTTAGTGTAAAATACATTTTAAGATCAAATTTTGTATTTAATCTTAGCTGGAAAGAAGGTAATAATACAAAAAAATTTGTCTATATTGTAACTCACCATAAAAGTACACTGAAGTGCAGAAAATTGTTCAGTTTGGGCGAAACACTCATTTTGGTATATTCATGATAGATGCTTATGTTAAATTGTGTAGCTTAATAAATTTCAAAACCTTGAGCACACAATTTTTCTAGTCTAAAATTTAAAAACCATTCTCTATGTTTTAACAAAAATTTTGATTTGTGTACCTATCATTTGAACAAATTAAAAATATGACACTGGAAAAAAATTAAAATGAAAACTCTTGCAACGTAATTCACTGCATTCTTGCAAAGAAAATAGTATTCATTATCACACACACCAGTAGTTATGTGCATCTTGATGACCGATTCAAAACACAATATTTTCCATATTCAGCAGGTACTTCACTGATTAGTCGCTGACATTGGCCACACATATCTAAAATACTTTGTTCATTTCTGAGAACAGGTGAATACAGATCCATGGGTCTAGTCCAGGGCCGTGAATCAAACAGATGGCTCAAAAATTATGAGTTTTTACTAATTTTGAAATTTTGTGTTTCATAAGTTCAGAATATTCATCCTCTCATTAATTGCTTGTTTTTGTTATTTTATACTTTATTCATAAATTTTCGATTCCTTTATTAGTTAATTTTCAATTATTTATTCTGTAATTTTTACTGTAATTTTTCATAAATTTTGAATTTTTAATAAATACTGAATCATCTCATTAAATAAGTCAAAATTGTTATTAGTTCTGAAGTTATTACTTAAATTAATTTCCATTTTTAATTAATTTTTTTTAGATAATTTTCAACATATCTGTAAACGCAAATATGGGAACAGAGGTGCTACCTCATGACTTCTAATTTCATTATACTGCCACTGGTTGATCCTTACTTCTATTTAAGAAGAGACTGAGGTTGTTAATTAGTTAATTGTTTTAAGAATAATATAAATATAAAATTTTGGCTCGTTATGGTTGAAATGAATGTTTCCCCCTTTGTTTACACTTTCAACTTGCCATTATAATTTATGTTCATCATTTTATGAATGATTTCAAAGCATAATATTCATAACACTATAAACAGTAGTACCCCAAAAGTTACGCTATTGGTGGGACCGACGATAGCCACATATTTGAATTCGCATGTCAATAATTTATAATAATAATTTTTCATGCAAAGACACAAGTATTAGTTAATTGAGACCAAAACTTAGGATAAGCACCTATATTTCAGTAAAAGTTACAATAAGAACACCTAGCTTCTAGAATCGGCCGCTGGTAAAATTTTTCTTTTGTACTTTATTTTTCAGTAAGAGTTGGCACACTTGCTGCACACAGAAAGTTACAAAATTTCATTTGGGAAAGTTAGGTTTTTGATCATATTACTATCTGTTGAGCTATTTCCATTTCAACTATTTCTGAAAATGTGAATCAGCCCAATATTAATTTTTTTGGAGTGTTCATCCTTTCTTATTTTGTAATGTGTAATCATAATAAACTAACCAAAGTTGAAACTCCTCTGAGCCAAATTTGGAAAAGATATAGTACTAAAAGAATTGCTACTAAAATCTGTCTTTCAATGAAGTTCTGACATTTATATCACCTCCCAAATCTGACACACGGCAGAAATATATATTTCCCCTTTTATTTGTTTAATATAATGTTGGCTAATGTTTAGAGGAGAAAGGAATTATTACATTGTGAGTTTTTTGCATACTGAGGTTGTTAATTTAGTTTTGTGTTTTAAGAATAATATAAATATAAAATTTGGGCTTTTTATGCTTAAAATGAATATTTTCCCTTTTGTTTACGCTTTCACTTATCATTCATATTCATTTTATGGATGATTTCAAAGCACAGTCAGCCATAGATTTCCTTTGCCCCATTCATCAAAGCAAGTAGAACTGTGACCAACTAAAAAGAAATTAATCTTGAAAAGAAACTGTGAAGAAAATAACTTTAAAAACATTAACCCTAGAAAGAGCATGATTTGACAAACCTTACTCCCATATTTTCAAGAAGGAGTTTATTTCTGCAATGTAGATGCTGGGTTTAATTTAAATTAATGAAATTAGCAGTTTAACTTTGGTCTTCTTCTTGCAATGTGTTAATGTTCTATTCTTCGTGCTTAACCGTTTCAAGGCCGAACTAGTAACAAAGTCACTTTTTGTTTTGAAATTTGGAATTTGAGGTTCTTTGGCATGCCTATACATAGATCAATTTTGAAATTTGAAGAAAAAAAATTTTTCTTTGTTTTTCACAACATTGGCACTTGGGGAGAGGTGAAATCGGAAACTGGTATTGCCTATATTTTCACGATTATTTGTTTCTGGAGTGCAGTTATCACATGAAAATTTCTATTTTCTATTAGAAATTCAAATTCTTAACGCATACTGGTTTTTTAACATAAAAATGAATGTAGAAAATTCAAATTTTTTTGTCCGTAATAAAAGAAGGAAAACATATATATATTTGATAAATCCGTTTGTCTCATTGGTAGCATTCATACATAGAGTTTTTTGGCAAACCGCACACCGTCCGTGCGTCGCAGACACAATATAATGACCATCAAATCACCCGACATCTTTTTTGCAGTTGCCGACGGGGACCTGGATAAATAACTAACCCCTCCTTCGTTCGTAGAAGGTCCATTGTCACTTCTCTTTGGAATTCTAAATGCGAAATACGATCAGCAACTCGCAGCTCTGTATGAATTTTCCAATGTGCTATAATGGTCATATGGCAAATCTTTTCCAATGGAATCCAGAGCTGCGGTTTTGATCGGATTCTATCAAGAATTTTTTTTTATCCCATACAATAGTTTTTTTCGGATCGCTCAAAACGGTCTTGTTTTTTCTTGAAACTTGAGTGTTTCACTTATGTTTTGCTCCTTTTTTCTGCCCTACATCTTTTGAAGAACGCATTTCAGGAGTTTTCTAACACCTCATCCTCGTTGTTGCAAAATTATCTTGCATTTCACATACATCAGTTAACACTGTTGATACTAGATCATTTTCAACAATATCATATACATCCGTGATATTCCCATTTCAATTAGAACGTAATTGGTATATATCTATGTATTCTAATTTGGAATCTGAAAGAGTTTCTAAATATCTTACAGCTTCTTCTAGTGTGAGATATCTTTTTGATATGGTTCACTCTCAGCTGAACACAACAAGACTATCTAAGATTGTCGAACTCGGTTTGGTTAGTCTGCAGTTCACAAAAACATGTATTTCTAAGAATGCAAGAGAATAAAAAAGTACTCACCCAATATATATACAAACAATCCACACCAGAAAGCACATTCCTCTGTGTCATATTACCCAGAATTAGCCCCTATATGCATTTAGAATGATGACAACACCCTGGGGTTCGAACGGGAAAATCGAAGCAGCGCATTGCACATTAGATATCTCTTGAAAGGTCAATGTTCCATAAATGGAACATGCATTTTTGAATGCGCATAGGTCTTTAATGTTTAACAGTACAAAAAACTAATTGATTTACTTTTATTGATATATTTAGTGGTAGAAACACACTAAATAATTTTCAATTTACTTCAAAATTGAAATTTTGGCAAACTTTAATTGAAATGGGAAAAAAATTCCCAAAAAATGTAGTTTCAAAATTCTGTCAAAAATGTTTATCAACCTGAAGTTTCGAATTTTATTTCAAAAAATACTTCAAACTCTCGTCTATATACGTTAAAAAACCGGAAATGTTGGAATCAATTTTATCTGAAATTTTTGTATATAAAAACTATGTTCCATTTATAGAACATTGGCCTTTAAATGGTTAATAAATTTCTGTGTTGTTTATACTATTTGTTTTCATCTTAAAAACAGGTTTTGCAACACCTTGTGAATCATATAGGACATTTTCCAATGGGTATCGGTGCAGTTCGAATCACAAGTCTTGTGAATGAATATGACGATGTTCCTTCTCTCGCTGAAGATGAACTATCAGCTGAAGTTTTTCATGCTCCAAACATTCAAATTTTTGCAGTCAATAACTATTCTATAGTATCTTTTGTAGAGATACCAATCATGGTGAGTTGTTATTTTTAAAATAATCTTTATTATTATACAGTAAAACCTGTCTATATAAAGATACTGTAAGGACCTAGAAAAAATATTGTTATAGATAGGTATCATGGTAGACAGTTTGAGCATTTATGCTATTTCATATTGAATAGAAACTTTGCCAGGATTGAAGAAAATATCATTATAAGCAGGTTTATGATTATAGACAGTATTGGTACACACAGGTTTCACTGTACATTGTTTAATGATATATTTATAATATCATCAAACAATGTGCAGTGAAACTTGTATTCAATATACAGATCACTGTATATTTTTTAATGGTATTTTTATTTTAAAGATATTTGAATTCAGAATTTTAATATCTCAGTGAATATATTGCACTTGGAAATTTTTTTGGCATCAGGAGAGACAGGGCAACAACTTCCTAATTGGTTTCTTGAGTTGCATGAAGATAATTGGAGAGAAATGTCACATTTCTCTATGGGGAATCGAACCACCAACCTCACACTTTCTGGGCGCTTGTTCTACCATTAAACTCTGTTCAGCCCAAAGGAACGCAGTGTTTTTAGGAAAGAAAATGTCTGTCCTCTGTAATTTAATGGTAAAACACGTACCCAGAAAGTGCGAGGTTGGTGGTTTGATTCCCCATGGAGGAATGTGACTTTTCTTTCGAATTATCTTCACTTGGTATCCAGTCATAGGCGGAGATAGACTTGGAAGTCTGGGGAGGGCATGGTCATTATTGCTGGGGGGGGGGGGGCAAGATGATGCTGATGTCGATTCATCTATACATATATGCATTAGATCTGTCGACTTCACCTTTGATGCTGGGGGGGGGGGCCAATGCCCATCACCTCTGTATCTCCGCCCATGTATCCAGTGTGTCATCTGTACTTCATATAATTAGCAAAGAGGTTCATCATTTCCTTCTATATCACCATCTGGAGGCTGTCTATAGCACAGTCCTGTTCAGCGCAAAGGAACACAGTGTTCTTAGGAAGGAAAATATCTGTCCTCTGTAGTTTAATGGTAGAACACGCACCTGGAAAGTGCAAGGTTGGTGGTTCGATTACCCACTGAGCAATGTGACTTTTCTTTCCAATTGTCTTTGCTTGGTATCCAGTCATCTGTACTTAGTATAGTTTCGATGAAATTTTAAAATTGCTCTCAAAAAGTATTGCCCTGGTTTATTGATCAACATGTAATCAGATTGAAATGACAGGGTAAAAAAAATTATTGCACAGTAAACACCATGCACTGAATGCACCTTCAAAGGAGAGCAATTTACCACATTTTAGCAAAAAAGTGTTGATTTTGGGTAAGCAGTTTTTTGAATAGATCTATCTCATTTGGCTAACACTTTAGAAATCTGGTGAAAAATTTGCCAATATAGTGGGCAAGTTTATTCCATAATAACAAGGTTATAACATTATTCTTCACAAAGAGAAAAAGTGCCAATAGTGAAAAAGACACGCAAACTTTGCTTCTGATGGGATTGAATATTTCATTTCATTTTCATGAAACCTGCAACCCTCTGTGAGAAAGAATTTTACTTTTGTTGGTTGTTTGGCACACAACTGACCATTACAAAAATGACACTTCACAAAAATTTCAAATGTCATAACTCTCTAAATATTTGTTGGAAACCACCTTCCTACATTAGTTTTTCACAATGAATCACATATAAAACTAGTTGTTACCTGCGCCTTTGCTTGTACAGATTTGGAATCTGAAAGTTCACCCTTAAGACCCCTTTTAGGGGATTAATTTTGATAAATCACTTCTTTTAAATAGTGAAGTGAGTCTTCACAACATAAAATAAAACTACCAAATTCCATATTTATATCATCCGTGGTTTCTGCTTGGCAATGATGAATCAGTCAGGATGTGTTATTTTATATGTACAGACTATATGTTTTTAATGACTCCGAAATTTTAATTTTCTGAAATCCTGTCATAGTGATTTTCTGAACTACAAAATATTATTCCAAATTTCATATTTCTTCTGTTTGGACTCAGTGATGATTGCACCATATAACCTTTGAACCTCCCACATATGACCCTCTTAGTGGTTGAATTTCGAAAAACCCTTTTTGAGTCCTTACATGATGAAATGAAAGTATCAACTAAATTCCATTTTAGTTATAGTTTCCGCTTGGCATGAGTTCTCTATATAACCTTTGAACCTTCTTATGACTCCCCTTACGTGGTTCGAATATCGAAAAACCCTATCTTAGTGGGTCTTTCCTTCATGAAATGAAACTACTCTCCAAATTTCATATTCATAGTTTCGGTTCAGCGATGATGAATCAGTCAGGACATATCATTATATATATAGATAACACTCCCTGTCTGACTGATTCACTGATTCATCCTTTGACAAGCCAAAACCGCTAAGAGAAGCTGTAAGTAGGAAATTTGTCAATAGTTTTTCTTATAATGTGGAGATTCACTAAGAAGAGATTTTTCAAAATTGAAACCTAAAGGGGTCTTAACCAGTCAAGTGGTTACGTCGGCATTTGCCGTCGCAGCCATACATAATGGGCATAATGCTACGACGGCATTTGCAGACGCGCGGACTTTGTTCGGTCTTTTTCACCAGTCAAGTGGTTACGTCGGCATTTGCCGTCGCTGCCACCATTTGGCATTTGCCAATGCACAGACTTTTCAGTTTTTTTCACATAGATATGACAAAATTATTTGTCATACATGTGCTGCCATCTGTACAGCCATCCTTGTACTTTATTATCTCATCACTAGATGGAGTCGAAAATTATATTTCAAGGTCTGAGATTCTTATTACAATTATATTTGTCATGTTTTGTAAAACTCTGCATCCCCATCCCTTTTTTTTTTTTTTTTTCCGATTTCCGATTCCCTTGCAAAGATGCATCTGTGTTGTATTACTCATATATCTTTTAGCGAAGGTTCAACTACTATGGTTCCACATAAATCCATCAACAGCATTTCTTTTAGTCACAGGACATAATGACCCCCCCCCCCACTTTTGGGGAGTCATATTACCCCCAGTAGCACATCAATATAGAACGACGTAGAGATTTCGATACCGTTCGACGTCGTTTACCGATGTTCTGCGTAAAAATGCCATATATTTGTCTGTATAGTTCGACGTGGCGAAATCCGACGTCTAACTATATCTCTCCCGAGACCGTTCGACGTCGTTTACCGATGTCGTTCTACGCAAAAATGGCATATATTTGTCTGTATAGTTCGACCTCGGATTCGCTACTTCGAACTATATCTGACCAGACACCGATGTAAAAATGTCATACATTTGTCGACGTAGTTTGACGTTTACGATTACGTTAGCTATGATTTTTTATACAATATAAAACATGTCGCCACATTTCTATTTCGAGAAGTCGGCCCTTTCTTCATCCTGCGGCACAGTTGAATTCAAATATAATAGAAAAATAATTTTTTGTTATGATTGTCACAAAATTTGTTTTAAATAACTATTTACTATAATCGGTCACAAAAAATAAATTAAAATTCAAAAACTCAGTCATTCTGCTGTTAATTTAATTTAATGTTAAATCCAAGTTAATACAGTTTACAATGTCTTTTTTCTAGGTTGAATTTTAGGCAGGGATGGGTTTAAATATCTTCTTGTAAGACTTATTATTTGTAATAGATTTCCGTGTTCCATAATATCAAATGAAATGCAATAAAGATTGTTTTCCATAAATATAATAACGTATGATAACGAGAACAGAAGTATTTCTATATGTCTTTTTTTGTGCAATTCTTGAAAATTCTTCCATTAAGTAATAACAGAAATGAACCATGGCAAATATTTAAAAAAAAAAAAAACTATTGCTTTTTTTTCTCTCAAAATTGCTCAGTTTCCCCTCTTACACATACATCTAATTTGAAAAAAAGAATTAATTTCCTCGCACATAAGTACTCAGATACTTTGACCTTTGAAGACCGGACACACCCCGCTTCTCATCTCATAGAGATATCGAAGCGTTCCCGGACGATGGGTGTATAGTACTCAGATACTGTATAATCAATATCTGCGGCTTCAGACTTCTTTTAAAAATTAATCTGATAATTTCCTTAAAAACATTTTATGGCATAACTCCAATTCTAACGTAGCACACTAGTTGAAAATGAAAAACTCTGATGCATAAGTTCTAGTTACGTTCAGAATTCAGTTTCTATAATACTACTATACAAAACACTTATGTGTTCTGAATGTAAAAAATAGAACTTACTGCTACAAAAAGTAAATGTAACAATAGCGAGCCAGTTCAAAATATTTAATGTTATTTTTAATATTTGAAATAATTATTTGTATAATAATTTATTATAATTCAAACTCATCTATTATTGTTACTAGATCAAATTTTGACTGCTAAAAATTATATAAATAAAATATTTACAGTCCATATAGCAGTAAATGGCCACCCAGATATTGAATGAAAACAATTAAAAATATGCAATAGGCTTGACAAAACTGTAAAAAGAAACATCACTGAAAAATATTATAAGTGGAATAGGTCTCTGGTATAATTTAAAATGAAAATTTGACTTTCTTGCATTCTTTCACAGGTGATATTTTTTATCCACAGAATAAACAAGGTGCTCTTTTGATTTCAACAGTGGAAATAATGCAATAATATCTGGACGTATTATGTAAACACATAATTTTGTCATGAACAAAACGCCTATTATTTCCTGTCAAACTCAAAAACCTTGAGCAATTATTTTTCTTTTATTTCTTGAAACATGCATATAGTTATATGTATTTTTGAGAGAGCTTTTGTTTTTACATTTAAAAGTGACACAAACACATGAAACTACTTTAATTTTTATTTTGAGTTTTATTTTTTTATTTATTCTTTTCTTTTCCAATTCTTGCTTTTTCTGTTTTCTCTAAGCTTTATTTTTTTTTATATTTAAGCATTCGAGAAGTTGCTTCTGCAGGAATTTAGTCTCATTCTTTTTTTTTGTCTTAATATCTGTATGTGGATAGAAAAGAATTCTCTTAAAAGATATAGTATGTTTGAAGGCAAAATGTATTTAAGATTGTTCACAGAGGAGGGTATCACTTCAGCAAGATTGGTAGGCCTGATTACAATGTCACATGTCATACAATTTGAATAATGTGAAAATGATTGACTCTAGAGTAGGCCACCCTTTCAACTTCATGTGCAATTTGTTTAACGTCTTTAAAGCACAATCAATTTTGTATTGAAAATATGAAATTATTACTCTTAGTGCAAAATGAAATGTCTTGCTTTGACTGATTATTGGCATCCTTTTTCCACCTAGTTTTTTTTTTTCAAAACCAGCTTGGACACCGAATATCAACTGAAAGAATATAGCTTGGTATATGGTAAAAAAAGCTACAGAGTTTTCTCATAACTTTTGATATATATTTTTTAAAACTTGAAAAAGGAAGCCTATTACTGGTGTACTTACCTCACACTATCTACGTACAGGATTCTAGAAATTCAGGCTATTTGAACACACCACCAATAATTTTAAATGCATTTTATATGACCTGTTCAAATAAAACTGGTTACAGTTTCCTGGGGATTAAATGAAGAGAGCAAAGATAAAGCGAGCACAAATAGAATTATTAGAGATGATTTAATATTGCTCCATATACAAGTTCTTAAAGAGATATTTTCAAATATTGATAAATTTTTTTAACACAGCTGCAGACTTTTTATTGCACATGGAACAGGGTACTTCATGCCAGCAAAAAATTTCAGCAATCTTATGTTTCAGACAAAACCTATAAAACATTGAAAATACATTTCTTTTAATTTATTGAATATTGAGAATATTTTGATAGTAGCCTACATTAGAGAAATATATTTTATGAGTATGATTCGCAGGTGCAACTTTTCACTGGCTCAAGCCACCCCCCCCCCCCAACAATATTTCACAAAATCATGATAATTTTAAATAGGTATATATTGAAATGTTGAGCTGGTGTCCCACCAATATCTTTGATAACTTTATGGTGTGAAAAATTCATATTCTCTAACATCAAAATAATCTTTCAGACCAATCACACGAATACCACAAAAAATAATAGCTACTGATACATTTGCACTAGATGTTGGAAATGTTTTGCATCAGTGGGTGTTCATCTTGAGCTTCACGTTAAAAAAATCTGATTTCTGGATTGATTTGGACTTTCTAAACAGTGACTGAAATTTACTAGATGACTCTTAGCCGAACAAATTCAGTTTTATAGAATGAAAATAAGAAAAAATGTAGTAAAAAAATTAAAAACTATGTGTGTGTGCATATACAAGAATATACTCAGATCTTGCTTTAAATCTTGATCTTGTGTAGACGTCAAGATTTAAAGCAATGTTTTGTTCATTTGATAAACTGATTTTCAGGTTGTAGGAATTGTCTATACTAAAAGTATTGATAACTAATTTTCACTTTAAATTTTTCAAAACATGGGTTTTTGAAATGAAAATTAATGCAGAAACTTCACTAATTTTTGCTCAAGTCTGCACAATCACATTTTCAAAAACCGAAGCACAGTTGCAGCAGGAAAAACTGTAATTTAAAAAAAACAACACATTTATACTGTACTTATGAATATTCTTTAAATTGTATCCTGAAATTTGAGTAGGTGCCTTATTTATACTATAGCAGGGAAGCTTATAGAAGTACCACATAAAATTCAATCTTCCTTATTTGTGACCTAACAAAACAGGTTTTAATCAATATTCAAATGTTGTACTTATTTTATTTGGAAGAGTTGATCAACTTTGCCCAAGAATATTAAGACACCAATGAATAAAGTAAATACACAAAATGTACAAATTTTCGTATTTTTCATGCCTTATTCTTGGTGGTTTGGTCGTTGGTGTCTTCTTAATACTTATTTTATTGCAAGTTATATAAATAGTCTGCAATTGTATACATAAACTACAAACAAATACACCACTTTGAAAACATTTTGTGTAGAATTAAAATTATTTTTATTTTTTTTAGTAGTGTATGGAGACCTATGCTTGGGCTTTTCATGTCAAGGTTTTATGAACTGTAAAAACAGATTATTTCAACGTACCAAGGCCACATATATGATATGAGGGATATTCCAACTCAGCAATATTTCCTTCATGACAACCCTGTATAGCAATCAGCTGCACAATCACACTCAGAGAATAATCGTTCAATGCATTAACTTCATATATACTGTACATCTAAATTATATTACAAATTATACAAAATTACCATCATTATTGTAGGAATTGTCTATACTAAAAATATTTGATAATTAATTTTCACTCTAACTTTTTCAAGGTTGTATTATACAAGTTTACCATTTTAACCACATTTGCCACCATGGCAGTTGAACATCAGTTTCCAACAGATTAGAACGCATGTTGATTCCTTTTTTCTGATACAACTTTTATTTAAAATAATAAAATATCATAAAAGGTAAAATTCCAATTTAATGGTATTTAAAGAAAGAGAAAAGTACTTACAGATGCACACGATTTATTGGTGGAATAGTGCGAGATGACAGCATGGTATCATTATATAGGAAATTATCATTGTATCACAGTTTCACTGTGTCATGTTTAACTCCTAGAAAAATTCCAAATAGGTACATGTGGTATAAAAATTTCAAAGTATACATTTGCTTATTAATATTTCACGAACATACTTTGAACAATTTTAATCATAGCCCCTTGCATATAGAGTGGAAAGGGGAGCTGAAAAAGAATGTAATCACTGTTCACTTACTATACTACACAGAACCACATAAAAAATCCTGCTCTGAGCGATTATGGGTCCAGATTAGTATATCAAAGGCCCCATGATCTATATATAGTTAATGGGCTAATAAATATTTTCAACATCACCAAGTGGGCATGCCCCCTCTTTTCATCTTGAAGATGGCCTCCCAGACAGGAATCTTTGGTAAGGTACCCCCAAATGGCGTATTCACAAAGAGGCTAAGTGGGCTATAGCTCAAGGCGAAAATTTTGAAGGGGCTACAAATTTAAGGAATGACTGGTCAAGTAGTCAACAACTTGTCATGTCATTCAACCTTCCCACTCTACCAAGAGATCATGGAACTAAGTCACTATGCAGCAAAAAGAATGTGCAAGTACATGAGTAACTGTGTGCAAGCATAGGAGTAACAAAAAGTGATTTACAGGGTGTGAATATGGAAGTGACCTGGAGGGAGCAAGAAATCGGGTGAGTGTGTGACAAAATGATCAGGGTTGTAGTGATTTAAATCAGCAGTTTAAATCATGATTTAAATTAATTTTTTTCCGATATGAAAAATTATCTGTTGTAATTGAATAAAATTATTTATGCAGCTCTAAAGTAATTTTAAATTTTTATTAAATTATTTTAAATATCAATTAATTTAAATATATTTTCAAATATTTTTATATTATACACTCATTGCCATAAAAATTTGCGCACCAAGAAATAATTGTGGGATCGAAACGAAAGTTGGCCTGAAGGTACATGTCGGGCAGATATGCAAATGATTAGAAATGCAGCGTGATTGCACATTGCGTAATGCCACTAGAGGGCATTGAACTTCGTTCTCCTTGGAGTATAAAACAGGTAAGCAGAGCTTGCTGGAGTGTATTTAATCGTTTGCAAAGGAAATGCTGAGGTAGACATGCCGTTACGCCGCCGTCGAAGACCATATGAGCAGTTGTCAGAGTTCGATAGGGGAAGAATCATCGGGATGATGGAAGCTGGGTGGTTAGCTCGGCGAGTAGCTCGTCAACTAGGCCGTTCTGATTTTACTGTGAGGAGGTGTTGGGATCAGTGGACAGAAGAGACGGCATTTACACGGCGACCACAGGTTCAGGACGCCCTCGACAGACCAGTCGTCGAGAAGACCGTCACATCATCCGAAACGCACACGTAGAGCCAACTGCCTCATTGACCGCTATCCAGACACAGGCAGCAGCTTCACTACGGGCCCCTGTATCTTCCCGAACCATCGCAAGGCACCTGGCTGAAGGACATCTGGTATCGCGGCGCCCATTACGTGTGCTGCCAATGACACCTACCCACCAACACCTCCGTTTGGAGTGGTGTCGAGCACAACGGGATTGGACTGCAATGGAATGGAACCAGGTCGTCTTCAGCGACGAATCGAGATTCAACTTGAGCAGTGATGACAATTGTGTTCGTGTGTGGAGGCCCCGTGGTGAACGCTTCAATCCTGCCTTTGCTTTACAGCGACACACCGCTCCCACAGCTGGTGTCATGGTATGGGGTGCTATTGCTTACGATACACGGTCACCCCTAATATTGATCCATGGCACAATGACAGCCCAGCGGTACGTCCATAACATCCTTCAGCCACATGTGTTGCCACTCATGGCAGGGCTCCCAGGAGGCATTTTTCAACAAGACAATGCTAGGCCACACACAGCAAGGATGTCACAAGACTGCCTCCGCCACATTACCACCCTTCCCTGGCCTGCTCTATCCCCAGATTTGTCATCAATCGAGCATATCTGGGATCATTTGGGACGGCAAGTTGGACACCCTACGAGGTTGGTCGAACTAGAGTCGCATTTACAGCAACTGTGGAACGAGATGTCTCAGGACGTCATACGGAACTTGTATGCCTCAATGCCCGCTCGTATCGCATCGTGCATTCGCACTAGAGGGGGTCCAACAGAGTACTAAAGCTTCTGTTCATCTGTACTTTTTTTCTGCAATAAATGATCCTTTTTCTTTGATTTTCTAATCACTTACTTATATCAACGTAGTACTTACATGTGTAAAATTTCGTTTCATTTTGAGGACTTCTTGTGGGTGCGCAAATTTTTATGGCAATGAGTGTATATTATGTATATTATAAGTTGACTTCGAAAATCAAAAATTGCATGGCGATGAATGGATGGATAATGAATAAATTCTGTGTGTTATCAAATGGTGTGGTAAAGCCATCTATATTGATACTATTGACACATCCGGCTTATCACATGCTGGAAATTATTTAGCAAATGTGGTTTTTAGTTCAGTGAAGTCAACAGAAGAAAACTTCATATGTAACATATCAAGTTTTGTTAATGCAAATATGGTTTCATCCAGAAAGACCCTGGATGAAAAGCTTGGCTTTTCGGGACTTACATATTGCTACAGTGCCCACATTTTAAACTTGTTAGTCGAAGATTTGGTTAAAACTGATGTAACAAAGCATGTTACAAGTATATTTAGATACTTCCGCAATCATCTCTCAAAAGCATGGTATCATGCGTAATGTGGAAGTGCATTGGTCTTCCTGCAGAGGTATGATGGAATACTTATTGTGATTCTCTTGAATCTTATGTTAAAAATTCGTCAGTTGTTACCAAAGTTTGTGAAGATCACAAATCTCAGATAGTAACATCTCTAGTGAAATCTTAAATATTTATTCAAAAAGAAATGTCAAGGACATGATTGCAATTCTGAAACCAATAGCCAATTAATTAACGATTTTGTACAAAGGAACACACACAACTGCTCCATAGCTGAATGTGTATTGGCATGGAAAAAGCTGCAATTGAAGAGAGAAGAAGCATCAACATTAAACAATACAAAGGTTTTGTCATCAGAATATAAAAATATATATGAAAAATAATTAACAGATGCACACTTTTATGCATTTATTCTAAGCTCATCACTGTTAACTTCTAATAGGGAATTAATGTCACAAAAGAAGAGAGAAATGAGGATCTTAAATTTATCGAACAAAAATGTGGCTCTGGCTTCTTTGCAATTACATTAGTTTTTGGGGAAGTCGGAACCATTTCATGATGAAAAAAAATTTTTTAACCCCAAGGTTGTTGATACAATGTCTGATTTTGAGTGATGGAATAGTTTTTATAATGTTTTGGGTAAAGATACAATTACAGAGAGTGATATGTGATTTGTAAACATGCTAACTACAGCCAAATCATTTATGCCTGCGTTGAAAGAATTTTTTCAAGGTGCAGTTCATTCCAAATAGCGAAACATATTAAGAGTAGACAAAGCATTCAAACTAGTGTTTCTAATGAAACAAATGAACAATTATATTCACGCAGGGTTAAATTATTTAATACTTGATGTAAGATATCTATCTATTCAAGAAGTGTTTTTTCCCCCTTTTCTTAATAAAATGTTCCGAAATATTTCACAAGTATGTAATTCTCTATCTGTAGTTCGCAAATATTTTTTAAATAATCATTGTTTTTTTTTAATTGGACTGAACACAACACATAAAACATACAATCAAACAGAAAAACACAAAACAATAAACTCCACAAAAAGTAACATTACGATGATACAGACACTCTGTGACCCCAAGGGACTGATAGTCCTTCCAGGGGGTCAATATACGTTAAATTAGAGAGTTAATTCAATTATGCAACAGCCTTGTTATGGTACTAATTGGTTAATATTTTATAATATCATATATATATATATTTAGATATTTTTAATCTGAACTAAGAAAATATACATATATATATTTATATCCAAACATATAAAATCAGTTAGTTGACGAACACAGAATTCACACACAGTATGTATTCAGATGTATTTTTAAATTAATTACAGGAATGGTGATATTATTGATGTTTTTAGAATGAATTATTTTAATTGTGTTATTTTATAATCCATTATTGTTGTAGTATGGATTCTAAACTATCGTTTATTGAGAATATAAATATATTGTGATTGGATCTTATGTTATTATTTGGGCGATTAGTTGCATGGTGTTGGTTCATTATTTTCGGGGCAGTATATCTATAACTCTTTTGTGTAAGTTTAAATTTCTTTAATTTTATATTCTTTAAAGAAAGCATAGATTATGTATTTTGTTTTAAAAAAATCAATAAAATCAAAAAAAAATTGTGATTTAAACAAAAAAATCTATTTTAAAAAAAATAATCAACAACCCTGAAAATGATTTATCTTGAGAGTATGCCAGCATGGGAGTGACTCCGAAAATAAGGAAAAAGTCAGTGAGCAACTAAATGAGTGAGCAAGGGATGAATAGAATAACCTAGAGAGCGTGCAAGCATGCGAGTAATGAAAAGGTGACATCTACAGAGAAGGGATCAGGTTTGTTAGTGTGTATAAGCATGGGATTGGCTTAAAGAGCAATGAACTAGGCTGTGAGGCAAAAAAAAAAAAAAGACCAACATAGAGTGTGCAAGCATGAGAGTGACCTAGAGAGTAAGGAATGTGGCCAGAGACAAAAGGAGTTAAATTGTTATTGATGAAATATTTTAACACTGTATAGAATAGTGTGCCAAGACCAAAGAGCGATATTTTTATATAGCCAATCATCACATTGTGTTGAAGTTTCAGCCAAGTTTAACTCATAGCATGTAAAATTTCAAATAAGTATATACTATAGATTTCAAATAAATTTCCATGTTCATATTTGATTTATTACGTACATATTAAACAATTTTAAGCATGCCCCCTTGCATTCAGGGAAAAGGGGGGCACGATGATTGAATTCTGTCATGACAAAATTCAATAACTTTAATTTCTACATAAAAATATAATTCATATAAAATATACATAATATTATACAAAAATTTACTTCAGAGAACATGAAAACCCCTGCCCTGATAGCCCACGGGTGAGGCTTAGGATACAAAATGGTGCATAATCGGGCCTGTAAATATTCTGGGGCATCGAGCCAAATGGAGCCTCACAAAAAATATGTATACTTATTTTGAAACCTTTTAACAGGGACCCCAAGACGGAACGCTACGACCTTGCCCATGATCATTCAGTTTGACATGAAAATTATTGACAAGAAAAAAATATTGAGGGGGCTGAAAATCCCTAATCGTCCCGTAAGCAGGCGGAATGGTGTGTGGTATTGTGTATATTCGTGAATATGGGTTGGGGGCTCAGCACAAAATTTATAGGGAGAGCTCAACATGGCTCATCACAAGGGTGGGGCTGACAGGGCCCCCCCCCTGGGGAAAATTCCATGCTATGAATGCAGAAGGGCCCCAGATCTTAGTCTAAGCGCCCTGCCCCTGGATGTGGGCCAAGGGCGTAGCGGGGGGGAAGGGGAACTTGGGGGTCTGGTCCCCCCCCCCCCGAAATGTGAGAAAATGATCGAATATAAGGGAAAAAGATGGCCAAATCTATTATTCTATCACTTTGGTTCCCCCCCCCCCGAACGAAATTTATGGCTACGCCCCTAATGTGGACCATAGGAGCTCAAATAGCCTCAGCTCCACGGTTACGGCACGTACGGCTCAAGAGAGAGTGCCGTGACAACCCTTATTTATTTTTTTACACTGTAAATTCACTACAGGGGGCCCATGTTAACCTGATCTAAATGCCTGCCAAAGATCACAGCCCAGCAGGAGGGAACGGATTTATCAAAAACGACGGTAAAAAAAAAAAATAAAATAAACATTGAGAATATCTAATACTTGGAAAATTTATCATATAGTTCGATAGCAATAGTGAAATAATGCTTACCTTTTCTCTAAACTCTGTCTTCGGCATCAACTGTTTCGTTAATAAACAATAAAATCGCCGGCCTTCGCAGCTTGTAACTAACGCCGTGCTTTCAAAATGGCCGGCTTTGTTGATGCTTACTGACAGGGAAGATGGGAGAAACGCGTAGTGTCCTATACCATTCTTTGTCGTTGTCGGTTGTTATAAATAGCAAGTGCGACGTTATGATGGGCGAAAAATTTAGATTATTTCAAGAGAAACAAATTATCGTTTAAGATATTCTCCTTTGAAACGAAATGCTGTAAAACTATTTTAGAGAAAAAAATGAAAGTATTCTGGCGTTTACCGACTGAATACATTTTTACTATACTGTTCGGTATCAGACACGTAGAAATTTCCGACCTCTTTCGACGCTCGGTATCCATTCGGCAAACTGCCGTCGCATCGACGTCGATCCGACGCATGCCGATACCGTTGTGCTATTGGGGTACGTCTCGACACATTCGATCTATAAAAAAACATGCTATAAAATAATATTTCAATGCTTCAAATTTCCAAGAAAAGAGAAAAAGCGTGCGCATCTCAAAAAAAAAAGTGGGCACTGTGGGTAACGCTCGGAGAAATTAATTGGACAGTTGGCTGGTTAAGGAGAAATTTTCAGATTACCTAATTCACGTGAGCAAAGCTGCCGGTTACAGCTAGTAAATAAAATAAATGAGAAGTGAAATTTTTTAACTCATGCATGTATTCACCTATAAAGTATGTGAAACATGCGGTTTTGTATAATGACAGCAATAAAATTGAGAATGAAGCATAATACTTGTCTAGTTGGACACCACCTGTGCAATATTATACAGTTTTGAATGAAACCAATGATAATCTTATAATACGAAATATCCCGTATACTTTGAACTCCCTTATATTTTGAATATGACTGGAGTTGGACAACTTTTATGATCATAAAAAAATACAGCACATTGTCCGTTGAACACCTGCTGTAAGTTGAATACTTCGTGAAGTTATTAATACAAAAGGTCATCTGTGGATTTTATGAAATAGGGTTTTTGTATTTTTTAACAGCATTATTTTTAACCTTCAGACATTCAGATAATGAAAGTTATTCCCACAACCGTTAATCCCTTGAGCATTCTTTTCTGGTGTGTTTCAGTCAAATTTAAAATAAATGTGCTTAACCTTTATTAGCCATGATTTAACCCCTTAATGCAGTGGTTCTCAAACTCTGGTCCCCTCGCCCAATTCATGGTTCATTTGCAGCTCCACAGAATAGTTGGGTAGATACTTTTCTATATATATATAAAAAAAACCACTTCAATGCATAAATGAGCACACAAATCAATATCTCCAGCTCAATGTGATGCCCCTAAGAGAGGTGACGCACATTTTGAGAAATGCTGCCTTAATGTATACAGGTTAGATATCTTCCATTTTTGGAAATAAAGAAATACGTTTGGGCTCTCTCCCCTCTTTTGAAACTCTTCATTGGTAACCTTATGAACGACAATTTTTTTTTCTTTTTCTTTACCCCAACATTTTTTCTTTTCTTTTTTTCTCCCTCACTACTGTTTGACAAATAAAAAAAATAGTATTAAATGCATGGGGAAAGGGTGGTTGGGAATGGGAAATCTGATCCTGTCTTCTTTTTTACCTTTATTTTGTACATATTAACAATAATACTACCTTTTGAGATCAGGGCCAAGTGGTTTTTCTGAGGCCCTACTGGCAAATTCTAGAAAAGTTCAACCAGATCTCACTTTTGTGAGGCCCCTTTTCTCTTGAGGCCCCCAGGCCGTGGCCGGGTGGACCCATGCATTAAGATGGCACTGTTTGAGATTCATCTCTGCTGGTTCAACTGCATATCATCCAAATTAGTTTTCAAAAGTAAAGGGATTGAAAACAATAACACGATCAACTTTACAACCCATGGATCTACAGTAGAACCTTGATTATTCATGCGTGGATTGACTGGGAAGCAGATTAACCATGCTGCAAAAATTTAAATTTCATGTTCAGCTCTTCCCTATCCATGTTGTTGTTTTTCATTGGTTATATATATATATTTGTGTGTATGAGATTTTGTGAAGGTTTGGGATGAAAACAAGCATTTCTATTTTGTAAAACTGTATTTATTCTTTTACAAAATTGCCTCCCCCCCCCCCCATTGTCAGACATGAACTTGCATGTCAACGCATTGAAACTGCAGCCCCCAAGAACCGGACGTTGTCCTGGGGCTATCTGTACTTTTAAATTTACTGCCAATCACAGGAAATGCCAAGAATGTAGTCGAAATGTATTGCCTTTCTCGGAAATGAAAGATAAGGCACAAGAGAATGCTGTAACTTCTAATGCGGTTATGTGACCACATGGCTCATCAACTCGACCAGCATTATTCCTTGTTCATGTCATTCTCTTAGTATATTTTAGAACTGTGCGGAATGACTAACAGAAAAAGGGTAACCCTGTTTTTTGGTTATTCGTGATCATTTTTCCCAACATCAGACCGGATAATCGATGGTATACTGTATTTCTGACATCAATGAAATCCAGTATATTGGTAGTGTGGCTATTATTTAACAAGTGTAATTTTTTATTAGATTTTTTTGCATGGATGATAGGAATATATACAGTGGAAATTAATTTTAAACGGGTTAAATACATAAATACTTTGTTTTCCAATTTAGTTATTTCAAATTCTTTTTTTTACTCCCAGCAGTTTTTCTCTTACCCTCGTTCACATACCCCACCATTAGCCCTGATAATTGATGTTCTACCGTATTTCAAATTTTAAAATACTTACTAAATACTACTTGCATTAGATCCCTTATAAGAATTATTTTTTATTTCCACTGTGAATTAATGCAAGCTTGTGAAGTTATCATTATTAAAAAATGTATCCAAGGCCAATAGGAAAAGGGGCTAAATCAAAGCTTAAAAATTAATTAATTCAATAACCTAATGAACATAATTATGTTACTTGAAATCAATTCATAATTTCTTTAAAATAATTATTGTTTTGAAGAATGAAAAAAAATGTCAAATAGACTCTGACAAAAAATTACAAGCAATATATCGCTGAAAAATTATCTATATTGTATAAATCTCATTTCTTAGGGTAGTAATTAAAGAAGATAATGTCAGAAGAATCTTTATTTAATTTGGTGGAGCTAATTTTAAAGGTGGAGGTATACAATTTTATTTTTGCACACAAAATAAAATAAAATGAATTAAAAAATAAAAATAAATAAGAGAAAAATTTTTTTAGTGGGACAGCATTGTGTGTGCGGGGAAAAAACAACAACATACACTTAAGCGGAAACCCACAATGCATTATTATGCAAAAAAATAGTAATAATAATAAACCAAAAAAATCACATTTACATAAGACTGGGTTATTCAGAGCTACAAAATTGGTTTTAATTTTCAGATGGATCGGCATAGAGAGGACTGTCTCAAACAGTAGTTAAGGGGAAAAAAATGTTTGATTTTGGAGTTATTCAGAGTTAGTACTTGTTTGAAATTGGAAATGCCATTCCAGAGCAAGTAATTATCCCGAAAATTTCTGTAAGTTGGGCACTCGAAAAATACATGCTCCCAAGTTTCACTTCTACGTAGATTACAAAAGCTGCATATATTTATCGAGGCTCAGCTATGAAATATTCATCTGTCAGTCTAATAGATGGCAAACCGAAACGAAGCTGAATTAATACGCACTTGAGATGTATTTCTGAGCCAACTATTAGATAGTCTTCCAAACATGAAAATGTTTTTATTGATCTATAGCACACTGCGGTATAGCAAGTTTGTAAAAACTGAAGAGAGAGAGTCACAGTGTTTCTGCCTGTAGGGCTGGTTTGTCTTTAGGTGTATGATTTTGAGTTTGTGATTGAATGTTATAATGTCTCATTCTGACACGCACTCCTAACTCCAAAAAATTTCATCTTTTTGCATACACTCTTGATGGCAGTTCTGAATTTTTTACAACTATTGCGCGTGCACTTTTCAAATACCAATGCTAGGCCACAACAGGCAAAATACCCAACAAAGTGGTTGAGAAAAAGATGTCCATAAAAAGTATGGATAAGTATAAAGACTATATATACATGATAAAATATAATACAATGACCACATAAAAAAATTTCTAATTGTCTTATTCTAAGTATGGATAGCTTCTTGATTTACCCCAACATGTTATCGTATTGCTTTTTTAAACGTGTTAATTGTGTTACAATTTCCTTCCCGGGAGGGGGAGGTAAGCTACTCCATTTATTAACAACCCTATTAAAGAAAAATTCATTATGACATCACAACCTAGAATTGTCCCTTACCAATCGATACTGGTGTCCCCTTGTCAGAGCAGTCGATTAACGTCATGTTAATAATTCATGGTCATGGAAAATTTGAACACTTTGATCATATTCCCCCAGACACCTGCATTCTTCCAATGTAATATGCTGTAATACTAATGTATATGTTCAACAGTAACATAACAACTTCACTCGCAATATCAAGAACAACAGGGTTTTTTAAGGCTGGTTTAAGCTTAACCAGTCTTAAAAACCCCTGCTTAAATTCCTGCTTAAAGAGGGCAAAAATAAGAGAGGGTCTATTAGATGTTTGATCGAAAGTATGTTTTGAAAATAGGCTCTAAATTTCAAGATGTGGTAGAGAACAGCAAGAAAATAATTTTTTTTAGTCATGATATGCATTAGGGCTGCAACTAAGATTTTTTCAGGGGGCGGGCCAAACATAATTTTGGCCATTTGCTCCACTGTAAAAGTTGATGATTTTATTACAGTATTTTTAATTTCTTTTAAAATTTTGTGCCCCTTTCAAGATTGTCATCTGGAGCAATTTTTTGGTTCCCCTTCCCCCTCAGTTGCAGCTATGGTTGGGTATGAAACATAAAAACACTTTTATGTTAAAAAAAGGACTGTTTCATTTCCTTTTTTAGCCTATTTTCAATGTTCTATTTTCAACCATGCATTCCATGAGACAGCATTATTGTCAAGCCTATTGCCATGTTCTAACAACTCTAAGTTCGGCGCATCTTTTTTGAATCACCCTTTATATAGATTATTTTCACTATTATAATGTTAATGTCTTCTTTTCAATAGAAAACACCTGGTGGTGGAGCAACAGCTGGTTTGTCCACATCCCCATCTCAAGTACGAGTGATTGTGAGAGATTTGAGCGGAAAATACTCATGGGACAGTTCCATTCTATATGGGCCACCTGATTATAATGCTAAATCATCTGTGATCAGTTAGTATTGATTAACATTATGTATTAACCATGGCGCGTAGCATTTTAATGAGACAAAAATTTATGCAATTGGGATTGATGGTAATTCTCTAAATTGGCTGTGAGGTAGACTTTAGATAGTTATGGTGAATGATGCAAAAATAATAAAGCTCATAACACTAATAATTATTAGTGTTATGAGCTTATGTATTATTAATTAACATAACACTAATAAATATTAGTTTTTAATAACTAATAAATATTAGTCCTGCCGGAAAGATGACCGAACTTGTTCGTTTAGAGGAAGTAAAAGTCGTAATAAAGTTACCGTAGGTGAACCTGTGGTAGGATCATTAGAGAGATTTGTCGAGTTCTTCGCAAGTCGCCTCGTGATCGAATGACTCCGCGCTGAGCCAAGACGGCCGGAGAAGGAAAGAAAATGAAACACGGATAGACTTATCTATGAAGCGGCCTGAGAGCCCGAGAGGAGAGGAGAAGGCAAAAAAAAAATGAAACACGGATAACGAGAACGAAAGTACGCAAAATCGAACTTTTTTTATTGCCGCTGTGGTGGTCGAGTGGTTATAGTGCCGGACTCGTGATGCGAGGATCCGGGTTCGAACCCCACAGTGGTGGTCGGCTGAAGTTGGTTTTCTGTGGTTCCCAACTTCAAGGCGCAAATGCGAGCCGATCTCCCCGTTAAAAAGTCTCGCCACAGAGAGCAACAGTCCTACAACGGTAAATCATTCAACCATAACACTTCACTCATAGTTAGTAAAACTGGGGGCAGATGACAGCACTACACATAACAAGCATCACACAGAAACAAACTTTACGTCAGGTTGCACTATACGTACACGCACATTCCCGCATGTACCGATTCGTTGGGGGGTTCCGCGGGGGGGGGGTGCATGTGTGGTGTAGCAGTAGTAGGTAGGGGCTCGGGGATCCATGATGTTCTTAAGTCAGCCACCTCGTTGGGCAATTTGCCTGTTGTGGCGTTGTATTTGTATTTGTATTTGTGATTCTAGGCAATCTTGAGGACAAAAATTAACTGTAAATTAATTTGAACTTGGTGAAGTCATAGGCATGTAACAATTGCCTGGAATGTTGTGTGGAGAGTACAAATATAAGGCCACAAAACAGGCAAATTTCTCTACAAGGTAGCTTAGAAAATATACAGGGTAGGCAAGAAGTCCTGGACGCATTTAAAAAATTAACCAATTGGCATAAAAAAGTGTGGTCTGCACCAAGATATTTATCAATTTATATCAAAGGAAGAAAAATATTGAAACTCCTCTATAAGGAGTTTTTCAATATTTTTCTTTCTTTCTTTGTTTCTGCTACTGATGAAGGAACTTCATATAGTTCCGAAACGTGTATAGCCGTGTTCGTTTTGGAATTTTGGGTACACGCAAACATCGATTATTCAATCGTATTAATTTATTCTATATTTGTCTCTATATTCTATTTTTGTTCATGTGTACTCTGTTAGCTATCTTGAGAGCTACATGAAGATATACATCTTTATACATGACACATGACGTTCACGTCAACAGAATAAACTCTTACAATGGCAATCCAGGGATATCTTGTCAAAACTTGAGCTTTTTTATTTCGATTACCCTGAAATATCTTGGGTTCTTAATACACATTTATTTCTTATGTGGCAGTTATAATGCGGATCGGGAAAATTTTAAAAATTGCTTAAAGGCCCAGTAACGAAAGGATGTGAATGCCACATCATACATGTTGGTTGGATAAAACCTGAGTGTAATGTTTACATGTAGGGTATTTAAATCATTGGGTTAATAAAAAAGTATCAGAATTTTGAACATACTAGTACAATGTATTTCTTGTGATTTCTTTCATAGCCAGTGTATATTAATTTATTGCAGATTTTGATAAAGTACCATTCAAAGTACCTGTTCACCCATCATCCTTGTCTTCCTCAACTTTGAGCCTTTCAGGAGCTGAAAGTTCCATCTCAGAAGGTACACTGAGACATCGCCCAAGTAATATACTTCCTACTGTTGAAAACAGTGCTGATGACCTTGACAACTTAGATGATGTAAGTTGGAGCAAAAAATACTAACCAACTACTTATTAAATTACATTTGTCAAATAATTTATATAGAATAAATTCAGTTGCTGTGAAATAAATTAGAATTTTATATCAAACTAGCTGTTATCTGTGGCTTTGCTCATGTGGATTTGATAATCTCAAAATTCCTCCTTAAAACCCCTTTAAAGGTTTAATTTTGAAAAATCCCTTCCTAAAAATTCTCTGCATCAGGGGCTCTCAAACTTTTCCCACCTGTGGTACTCCTTACCCCCAATCAACTTTTATACGCAGCTCCCCAGATACTTGAGTTCGGTGACAGAGGCAGAGGATAACCAACAGTTAAGAATGAAGTGGGCAGATTTATTTTGAATAGATTCTAATTTTTTTATGTTTGAGAAAGTACCTGGGTCCCATATTTCACTGGCATATGAGAATACAGGAAGGATGTAGGTTTGGAAGCAGAAATGTCTGAGGTGACGGGTGGAGTTTTTGAGGTTTCGACGAAGAAAAAAAGAGTTTTTGGAGACATATATATTAAAGATGTAATCAACATGGAGATTCCAACGGAGGGCGGTAGAAATAATTACACCCAGATATTTATAATTAGACACTTTGGTGATTAAAGAGTGATAGTGTAAGAAGAATCGAGGGGAAGTCTTTCGTGAGTTATTTTCATAAAAACTGTTTTTGAAGAATTAAGGGGTAATTTCCAGAATGAGCAATTGGGTATTCACTGATAAACATGATCAAAAGCCGTGTTGATTTGAGAAAAAGAAATTTATTGTATCAAGGTGTGAGCGGATTTCCTTGACAACTAAAAAGCTTGCAGTAAGTAGAGGTGATAGCAACTGGTCTGAAATTAGGAGGACTTGAAAGAGATCCTGATTTATGAATTTTGATAATTTTATTAATTTTCCAATCAGAGGGCAAGTTATATCAGTTTAATGAGATGCTGATAATTAAAAGGTAATTAGAAATTTCATCAGCGTAACATTTGAGAATATGATTTGGGATCCCCTCAAGGCCAGTGGAATTGGGTTTCAGGTTTTTTAAAAGGTTCAGAAGGCCTGCGTTAGTGAAGAAGACGTATAGTTGAATAATGAATCAGAAATGGAGTTCTGAGAAGGAGTGAGGTGAAAGGGAAAAAAACAGGGAAAAGCCAGATTAAATTCTGTGGCGATATCAAGATGAGAAGTAAGGTCAATGTTATTAATTTTAATTTTAAAGGAAGATGGGCCAGCTGATTTAGAATGAAGAAAATTCAAAAATTTTTAGGGGTTAGTTTTAAGGTATTAAGGTAAATCCTTTTTGAAAAATTTGTTTTTTGGCAAAAGATGAGATCTTTATGGTCATGTGTAGAGACTGAAATCTTATTTCTGAGAGAAAGGGAGTTATGGAATTTAAGTTTGGAGACATCTCGGTGAATTTTCCTTTTTAAATGGGTAATATCACAATTGATCTAGGGGTTAAAGATACATTTTGAAGAGGTATTTTTGATGGAAACAGAGCCTTCGCATTTTTTTTATAACAGCTTTGAATTTACTCCAGAGAATATAAACATCATTTGGGGAAGATGATGAAATGAAATCAGGCAAATGGGTGCGAAGGATATTTTGCAAAAGGAGAAGTCTGCCTTGTTAAAGTTGAGTTTTGCAGTGTGTTTAAAGGAAGGGAGAGTGTGATGGAGGGAAAAATTTGCAAAAGGCCTTTTGTTGTCGGAAATGTCATCAAAAACAGAGAAATCGGAAAGCTGGATTTTATTTGAAACAACAAATAGGTCTAATGTAGAGCTTGAGTGGTTCGAGATTTTTCTCGGTTCTAGAATAGTTTGAACAAGATTAAACTTAAGGAAAAGAAAAATAACTCTATTAGTAATAAAATGGTTACCTGAGAGGGACTCCATTTTGTGCCAGTCAATTCTGGGTAGGTTCCAGTCACCAGCTATGATTAGGAGGTGTGAATTATAAAATGTATCTAAAATTGATTCCAATTTGATGAAACAGTGAAGATCTGGGGCGGGGGGTAAATAAAGAGAAAATGTTGCAATAGGAGTGCAGTTCGGGCAATGCCACTTAGCACCAAAAATTTCAAGATTGATGTCCAAAGAAATTTCAAGAAGAGGAATGGAATTGTTAAAGACAAGGGCAACGCCCCCCCCCCCTCTCCGCGTGCTTCTATCTTTATGAAACACAAGGTAGTTAGGCGGTAAGAATTTGGAATTACTGATATTTCTATATAACCGGGTTTCAGTGACAGCAAGAAAATTGGGATTATGAACTAACAATATGGATTCGAAAGAATGAATTTTATTGGTAATGCTTCTTGTATTAATTGTACCTATTTTGAAGGAATTTTTCTGAGGATCTACAAGGGAATTTGAGGTGGCGAGGCCTGAAGAGGTGGTGGAATAAGATAGGGGGAAGTCAGACTGGGGGTAGGGCTGCAATGAGATTGGGAAATTGGGAAAATATCATTAGTGTTAGGTAGGGTTTCCAAATTCTCCTGATATTTTGGAGCCAATGGGAAATTGTATTTACTTACTCACAGTGAAACCTCGTTTATATGACTCTAATTTATGCTATTTTCTCATTTATATGATGTTCGAGTTTGTCCCCAATTATTCTCTATCCTTTTTAATGTCAAAATATTTCATTTATGCACCACATAACCTCAACTACACAGCGTTTTCACTCAGACTTGAGTCCCAAATTTTAGCAAAAGTGTCATTTCACACGATGGAGGTGGGAATTTTATAGCATGTTACTTATCATATCGTGCATATAAAACACTGCAATTAGACATATGAACTTAATACACCTTAGATTTTGGTTTATAACTTAAAATAGATTGCAAAATATGATATTAAAATTTTGCGATTATACAGTCAATAGATTTTTAGAAATCATGTTTCAAACTCAAGTAAAATGTCAGAAATAACATTCTTCATTAAATGCCTTTACGGTTTTCATTCACAGATTACTTGATGTAAAAATGCAAGTCTAAAGTGGACGTAACTTAGGTCCTAATCGTCATATAAACAAAACAAGGCCTGGTTTAGAATTACAAAAAATGGGGGTTTAAACATAGTTGGATACCTTAATCAACTTCTATTGATTTAAAATGTTTTTTGAAGTTATTGATTTGAAATTTCTTTCAGAAAGAACTTTCTCTAATTTTTCTACAGTTATCAAATGATATTTAACCTTTTTCATTTATCTTATTTTATTCAAATACAAATACAATGCCACAACAGGCAAAATGCCCAACGAGGTGGCTGATAATTTGAATATTAGCTTTGAATATTCTAAATTTGTATACCTGAGGTAAAGGGCACTATGTCCATTTTCATCAATATTGGGATAAAACTATTAATTTGCAGAACTTTCATCACACTACTCGTAATATAGGGACACTAAATCCCTTTTCAATAATTAACAGATATATTAAAGCAAACAAGCTTCTTCGAGAGACAAATTGTACTAAAAAAAACTTTAAACGACTCTCCTGTAAAATTTCTCTTTTGAGTCATGGGGGGAATTTACCTCTGGCATACAGAAATTCCGACTGAGCAAAGAAAAGAAAAAGATATATACAGTAAAACCTTGTTAAGTCGTCACTCCGGTTAAGTCGTCATTTTTCTTCAGACCCTTCCAGCTCTCATAGACTACAATGTTATTAAACCCTTGTTTACTCGTCGCTAATTTCGGTTAAGTCGTCACTATGAAAAAGTTTGAGAAAGAGGAACAGACTATTTTTATGGCTCCCATTAAAAAAAGAGCTTGTTAACAGCATTGTCATATGCTTAAAAGTCACTATAAAATCCTATATAACCAAACGGAACTGTTTAAGTAACGAAAGTTACTCTGGGGAAGTTCATTTGCCGACTAAGGTTTTTGGAACGTTGGGGACTGTTCAAGCTAGATCTGATTTCTGCCTGGGCTCCATTGGAGAAACTGGACAAACCTCGAGACACCCAAGCTCCGTCGCAAGAAGCAACGTAAGCACTTCGCCTGCCCCCCCCCCCCGGGGGGATAGGTGGGGTCGGTTTTCCTCTCCTAGAAAAATTGCGATTTCATCTCTTAATTCATAAACACGTTGCAAAAATTTCCCACGTGATAACCATCGCGACTCGCAATAAAATAGTAACTGTGAGAGATGGACACCTCTTCCAAAAGACTATAGGAGCATCATCTCTAGTGAGGAGGAAGAAAAGAAGAAAAGACGTCAAGTGGGGGAGCATGAAATGAGAAGAAAAGAGAAAAAGGGGACATTCTCAGAGGAGAGGCGATAGGCGACGGTCATAGAAAGAAGGGGTCCTTTCATGGCCTCCGGTAGATGCAGACAATCGAGACAAAAAATGTAATATAATGTATAAAGTGTATATGGAATATTAAATACCATATTAACCAAGAAACAAATGCTCGGCTCATCCATTACAGTAACGCTGAATGTACTGCAACCATATCTTTACAAAGTGCAGAAAAAATTCTTGATTTTAGGGGTCTCATTTTTATATAATTTACTACAGTCACAACCGTTGTTAGCATGTTATTAAGACCAGGGCTCATTTCTTTGGAAGCCAAAGCTTCTCTATGGATCATGCAATGTGTCCAGACACACTGTGGGGATTTTTGTTTCACAAGTGCTTGTATACTTTGAAATTTTCCAGACATTGAACGAGCACCATCGGGGCATATTCCAATGCAATTTTTCCACTCTATGTTTGCGTCGTTTATAAAATCTTTTAAGATAGCAAATAATGAGAGTGCTGTCTACTGCTGACGTACCATCACTAAATCGAACATAAGCAATGAGATGAGCTTTGGAACTTTGGGTACAAAACGATCTTGGGTTTACGATCTTTATTTCTATCTATTGCCTCATCAAGCTGAATTGAAAACAATTTGTCACGTAACTTCTCGAAAAGCTGATGCTGTACATCTTCAGCTATATCACCAATTCGACGGGCAACAGTATCATTTGATAGAGGTATGGACTGTAATTGTTTGGCAAAATTATCCCCAAACATAGTTTCTACAATCTCGATTGCAGCTGGCAAAATAAGCTCTTCACCTATGGTGTGAGGCTTTTTACATCTGGCTATTTTATATGAAACTTTGTAAGAGGCAAGTAAAGCTTTTTCACTCACAGACAAAGTTCTTATAAAAAATGATTTTTGCTTTTCATGCGATTTTAATTTCAATTCAAAGAATTCTCAGGGTTTATTAACGTACTCACCATGAAGCGTTTCCAAATGCCGTTTAAGTTTATTAGGTTTCATGCTGTCTGCTGCCAAAATTTTTGAGCAAATGACACATAAAGGTCTTTCTTCTTCATTTACTTCAGTGCTGGTAAAACCGAAATTTAAGTATTCTTGAGAATATTTTCTTGATTTCATTTTTGGAACCACGCTACTCTGTGCACTTGTCGATGCTTTGTCTACTGCTCGCTTGCGCCCACTTAAAAATTTATCCATGTTTCTGTACAAATCTACTGCGGTAATATGTATTTAATACCGTTGTAAACCGTATACACCTCCTCTAGAATAAAATCACTTGAAATCCATTGCTTTTTTTTCTTTTAATTTTAAATAATTTAATATTAACTTGAATACGACAGCGCAAAAAAAAACTATTTCCTATCAAACATACACACAAACTCTTTCTTCTTTTCCCGTGATCTCGTCTCCACAAGCATCTCCCTTCTTTTCTTTAATCCTTTTTTTTTCTTTCCGCAGTCCCCCCCCCCCCAACCGAAACTAAAACTAATGTCGTTAACTCCCACGAATAAAGGGGTCCTTTACTGCAGTTTTTTTTGTCTCGATCAGCTAACACGCAGATTATAACATTCACGATAGATTCGATAGCGATAGGGAACCGGGGGTGGGGGGATACAGAGCTCCCTGTTGGGAGGGATGATTTTTCTAATTGTTGTGAATGGGTTGACATACATCCCATATTGTTCAGTATTTTCGTGACTTTCTCAGAGGAAAGATTGTTTTATTTTCGTTTAAAATAAGTTGATAAAAGTAATTTTCAGCAAATTATTTGAATGTAATATTCCATATGAAAGTTCCAAAAATTTCATGGGGCGGTGTGCCCCCTGTACTGCACTTGTGGGGGGGGGGGGGCGCGATGAAAATTATGATTGAAAATTGGGTCGCAAATACTGAACGATTGAGAAACGCTGGTATAGATTATTAGAAAAGGACTAACCTGAATAAAAATTAAAACTTGCAGCATCATAGTAGATGAGAATACAACAATCTTTCTATCTTTTTATATGTTTTGAGCTTTGTTTAAAAAAAAAATTCATTGAAAATAGTTCTTGACTTATTAATACCAGCCGCAACAACTATAACAGTTGCTCCCTGAAGTGCCCAGAGTGGTCGATGCTCGTGTCTGATTTCATGTTTACGAGCACTTTTGAGCGCAGTCTCGGTTCCAATTGCTTCGAGCTGATGGACGTGTACGGGTATGGAGACAACCTCATGAATCCATGGACCCTACATGTCAACAGGGGAATGTTCAAGCTGGTGGAGGCTCTGTGATGGTATGGGGCATGTGCAGTTGGCGTGATATGGGACCCCTGATATGTCTAGATATGACTCTAACAGGTGACAGGTACGTAAGCATCCTGTCTGATCACCTGTACCCATTCATGTCCATTGTGCATTCCGACGGACTTGGACAATTTCAGCAGGACAATGCAACACCCCACACGTCCAGAATTGCTACAAAGTGGCTCCAGAAACACTCTTCTGACTTTAGACACTTCTGCTGGCCACCTAAATCCCCAGACATGAACATTATTGAACATATCTGGGATGCCTTGCAACGTGCTGTTCAGAAGAGATCTCCACCCCCTCTTACTCCTACGGATTTATGGACAGCCCTGCAGGATTCATGGTGTCAATTACCTCCAGCACTACTTCAGATATTAGTCGAGTCCATGCCACGTCGTGTTGCGGCACTTCTGCGGGCTCGCTGGGGCCCTACACGATATTAGGCAGGTGTACTAGTTTTTTTGGCTCTTCAGTGTATCATAACTCTTAACAAAAATAATATTCTTAACATTTATTGGTCACTTGATCAGCATTTCAAAGAAATACCTTAAATGTGGGCAAAAAATTAAATAAAGAAAAAAAAAAGTACTAGCAATCTTCTTCATCCTATACGTAATGGTATAATGAATGTTGCTCAATGTGTCCACCATTGTGCATGTATCAAATGTGAAGCTGATGGACTGTGTGTATAGTTGATTGCAACTGTTCATTTGTGATTCTTAGCACATGTCCAATAAGAGTGAGATCACTGAATGCTTTCCTTGTGTATGTATAATGTGTGTATATATATAGTATATAAATACAATCAGAACAGCTTTATCTATCTGCTGATGTGAAAAGAAAAAAAACATAATGAGGATGATGTGTGTGAATAAATATTGTCCATAACAGGGTCGGAAATAGAGCATCATGCCAGTGTTTTGCGCTAGAAGAAAGAATAACACTTTACATATTACAGCTGAAATTCGCCAGCATAAGAAGCATTAAATGCTTTTTGAGAATCAAAATTTTCATGATTTTTCCCTAGCTTGTTTTGGCTTGTGGGACACCACCTTTACACTGCTAATACCACTTCTAATATCCAGTGCAGTTTTTCAAGCTTGCATCTAAAATGACTTGAATGATACATTGACTAAATTGAAGGCATACAGCTATATGTGATGTATAATTAATGCGTTAATGGGCATGCAGTGTGAAAACTATTGTGGTAGTTCAGTATAGATTCACAGTTGTTTTTGAGGCTTTAGCTGAACCTCCTGGATATTCAATCAGTGATTGAAAATTGTTGTCCAAGTTCATGATTCAGAGAAGCACATCTCTTTGTAATTTTTAAATTTGCTTCTAATCTTCCAACAGTCTTTCATTGCAGTTTGTCTGCAGCTGTTATCTAAAAATCATTCTAAAACATTTCCTATCCCAGATTTCTCATTGCATAATCATAGTGAAATGTACAGCATTAGTCTTATTCACATATTTTTATGCTACTTGTGCATAACACAATCTGATTGTGCAGTGCTATTATTTTGCATATTGTAGTTTTTCTCTGCATTATTTTCATATTAATGTTCTCAAATTTAATGCATCAATCAGTTTATTTTTGAAAGAGTTGACACAATTTTTATAATTTTTTTTTCATTTATGGAAAACAGTTTACTATTCTTTATAATTTTCATTGTTATGTCCTCTCTGGTTTTTGTCAATAACCGAAGCTATCAACCCAGCATATTGGGAAATAAATAAATGAAACAAGCCAATCACTCTATGCAGTCACTTTTAATAAAATATTTATTGATTTCTGCGTGATTTCTTTAGTTGATAGATTCAAGAATTTTTATGTATGTTGAAATATGAATATATTTGTGTTAAAGCTTCTTCAATATATTGGCTTCTCTGGTCCTGAATGTATACCTAACCCTGGACAAACATTGAATGTGCCTCCCAAACTACCAAGTGAAAAAGCAAAAGAAATGGAAATGTCCATGATGAATCTTATACTTAACCAAAGAAACCAAGAGCATGGGTTACTTAATAAGTATACAAGAAATAGCAGGTATGAATATTTTATGCATAAACTAATTATTAAATTTTTTCCCATTTAATTCATGCTCCAACTCAAATATTTCTTTGTGATATTTTTTTTCTTCATCGAAGATTTAGTCTATAACTTACTTTGTAATGAAAAATCCTATAGTTTGAAAATCAACATTGATTTATTTTGTTCATGACCACTTTTTTCTCAGTATATTCTTGTTCATTACTGTCTAAATTTATTTTTTGGCATTACACTGCTTGATAAATTTATTCATTTTGTTCTAACTAATTTTTCCTATTCATAGAACTTAGATTGCTCAACTGATTGTTTTTGGCCTTGACAAGCATGATTTTATTTAAAAAATATAGTTATGTTTATGAATTAGATATATGTATATCATTGAAATTTTTTAATTATTCCCTTTCTCTGTATTTTTGTAGCATGGAGTCAAAAAGTATTTTTCCTCCTGAACCATGTGAAATGTTTTCACAATTTCAGCACTGTAGATTGTTTCTAAACCAGTTAGGTTTTACATCTTGGGAAAAAAGGTATTTTTTCTGGTTATGAAATTTAAAACGTTTTTTCATTTTTATTATTCATTATTTAAAAAAAAATCTGGTATTCAAATTCTATGAAACAATAATTGGAAACTTTTTGTTTTACTTCCAATTTAAAAATAATTTTTTCCAGAAATAAAGTTTTGCTTTTTAAAACATAATCCTTGATTTGAATCAATTTTCATGATTTCCACTATTTTGCTGATTTTTAAATGCGTATTATATAATCGTGAAAAATTGGAATCATGCAAATTATATAACTATGATGATCATGTAATTTTGTATTAAATACAAATACAAAGGCTACAACAGGTAAAATTGCCCAACGAGGTGGCTGAAAAAATTATGCCAATAAAAAATATGGATGTCAAATATAACCAAAATACCCAATATAAAAGCATATATCACCAAAAAAGAATTTAATATATAATACATTGCCTGTAAAAAAGATTATGGTTGTCTTAACTAATTATGGATAGCTTCTTGATTTATCTTGCTATGTCTATCGTATTTCTTTTTAAATGTGCCAATTGTGTTAGAATTCACGGCACCCAGAGGTAAACTAATCCATTTGTTGACTCCCTATTGGAGGAAAAACTCCCTGCGACACCAGAACCTGTAATTGTCCTTTACTAAACAATACTGGTGTTCCCTTGCCAAAGCAGTTGATTGACATTGTATCAACAACTCATGGTCCATCCTATCTATCCCTTTGAAAATTTTAAACACTTCGATCATATCCCCATGACACCTGCATTCTTACAATGTAAACATATTCAAGAAATCAAGTCTTTCCTCATAGTTCAAGCCTTGTGTGCCAACAAGAACACATGTAGCTCTTTCTGCATCTCCCACCAAGTTTATATCCCTCTGTAGATATGGCCTTAAAAAATTTACAGCATACTCCAGGGCAGGACGAATTAAGCCTCGGAAAAGCGGAAGAATGACTAGGAGAATACAGAGACCTTTTAAGAATGAATTTTTTTTTTTTTTGAGCATTCTATTTGCTTTTTTGACCTCCAATGTATTACTTAGTTTCTAATTATTTCATTGTTATTTGAGCCAGCCTACATTTCTGAAAGTTGTTGCCTTTGCTAATGTAAGTAGAAAGTCTAACCCGCCTTTCTTTTAAACTATCAACAAAATGTCTGAAATGATGTTTTACTGCCTGTTTCACTAAATAACATCCTCTTCAACTGAGGAGATTTTGTTAGTTTGAGTATCAATGCGAGGTTTCTCTAACACCAGTATTTAGCGTCATGGGGAGAATTCAGGTAAAACTGACTCAAACAAACAGAACAGAGTCAAAAGTAATATTGCCTGCATTGACTGACTTAATTTCCATGATTCCATCAGTAATATATTCATGCTGCTGTGTTGTCGTGAGGGCATCATCATAGACTTGCAGCACCATGACCCAGTTTCAATCCCCACATGTAGTACAGTGGTGTTTGGCTAGTTGATTTTCTGTGGTTTCTCAACTTCGAGTCACGATAGTCACGAATGTGAACTGGTTTCATATTTAACATGTATCCACCAATAGTGGATAAATGGTAAGGAATGGTGAAAATAAAATGGTACCTTAAAATACTATTTTCTTTGTCACTCTGTAACATCTCTTACATGTGTTGTTAGGCGTTATCACTTTGAAGTATAAAGGCTGTATAACATTTTTATGATTGCCATTTGCCAGCACAACTGTGGGACAACTAGTTTTTTTTGTATGATGATTTCTGCATAAGTATTTAGTTTCTTGATCACCATTGTAAGCACTTATTCTTGCAACTTTACGGAGGCATAATATTAATAAAATATAGAACTAGAAACTACCAGAATTTCTATTCCTTTAAGAATTGCCATATCAGTCAAAACGACCAGTATTGAAAAATACATGATACAGCTGAGAAAACAGGTTTATTTTTGTATTGAATGCTAGTATAACTAGGGTTACCGATCTTGAAAATTCATTGTATGGACTTTAAGAGCCTTGTGGAGCTCTGGGGACTGACCCTGTGGAAAAATAATGTTTAAATTTTTCAAATTTTTAATTTCATATTATTCATTTAAAAATTTTACAGGTTAAGTTTTCAGGACTCTAAATTTTTATGAATTGAGTGAGCTCCCCCATTCTCTCCTTGGGGCTCTGATAAGTTCAAACAATGAAGGGGTTGCTTTGATATCAGACATCTTGTGGAAAGCTATTCTATAAATCACAGAAGGGAAGGTATGTACATTACATTTTTCATGAATTATTGGGTAGCCCCCATCACAAATATTCTTGTGACTTTAACACTAGAACCGCAGCACTTTCGGCATACCAAGAACCACGGACAGGGTCAAATTGACCCACACTGAAAAAACGGTGTTTCATAGCAAAAACAGGAATTTATTTTTGATTCCTGGGGTTTCCCCCCCCCGTACTCTTATTCAATGTTGTTCAATTGAGTATTCATAATGGAAAATTATATTTGTTTATGAATATGAAATGAGCTTCTCGAAATTAGCTAAAAAATGATGTAATTCAGTAAAATTAAGATTTAGTATACATTATTTACTCTATTCAGTCCAAAAACATTTTTAATTTATCCCATAATATGACAAAAATGTAAAATAAGCAGGTCAAATTAAGTATGAGAAAGTCTATAATATGATAATGTCAAATAAGTATTTATTTCTTACTGATAAGTGGAATTTATGATGAGCAGTTGAGCAAAGTTTTTTTTCATTATTCTTGCACATTAATCGCATGTTCAAGTTGCACAGCCCATGCAAAAATTAACAGTTTTGTTTCACATTTTTTTGTTATCTGACATATCGGACTCGTTTATTTTTATTTATTACTATTATTATTATTATTTTGATCACTCACAAACAGTTACATGATCAAAAGCACACGAACGTTTCCTTTTGAGCAAGGGCAACGCGTATGATGAACGCAGCTCTTCAATAAGATTTTAGAGGAACTGCTTTCGAAAAATAGTTCTGGTCTTCTGTACTGCTCTGTACAAAATACAGGAATATTTTTATAGTGAGATCTATGATGTGCTAGAAAACGTCTGTGATGCCACCTTCACCGAATATTTTTTGGGCATTTGATCGCTACAACAACGATCGTTACACTTTTAAATTGTAGTGTGAAATAGTTTCTGTGTGTGTGTGGAAGCTTTTTGGGGTAGCCATACAACTGTTGTTTCACTATCTTTATTGCGTCAGATAATATTGCTCTTCGATTTCGTCTCACCGTCTCTACTAAGCTCGTATTTTTTGGCTTTTAGCATTTGAGCCAGCTTCAGTGTAGTGAAAAAAAGTTTAGGTTGAGGCATTTCTGCCCTTGCTCTCAAATGGCTTGATCAGTTGCATCACTGCTCAGTGCTCTGAAATAGAGAGATTCGTTGGAAGCTGATACTTCCCGAGATTTGGAAATACATCCAAAACGTATTTGGTGCAAGCCAGAATTTTATTATTTTTCTGTGACATCGTTTGCCTACAGAAATTTCAACTACAGGTTTTTTTTAGAGTTAAGCTTTTACTCTCCCAAAATCTTTATTGAGTCCCGTCAGAATTCTAGGTATTCAAGTTTACAAAGGAAAAAAATATTTAGCTCGACTTGTCCATTCCTTCATTAAAAAAATAATAATTTCCCCGACAATAAATTGACCTTGAAAGCCCTTTATTCTTCACTATCTTCATTTAGAAATACTTTTTAGAAAGGGTAACCACTTCCAAGAAAATTCCACACCCCTTTTTTCCTATAGAATAGTACGTTGGGTCAAAATGACCCAAACCGCGGTTCTAGGTATAAGTGCTTATAACTCCGAAACACGAAATGTGAAGATAATAAAATTTTCGTGAATTAATATTTATATCATATCATGAAAAGTCACGAAATTTGTTTAACATCTGCTTATAATTTTTTGAGATAAATGAAAACGAAGTTTGATTTGGGTCAAATTGACCCACTCCGCGGTTCTGGTGTTAATAACCTTAGTCCTTGGGGTTCCAGAACCTTTGTAGCCTGCCTCTCCACCCTATCTCAGCTGGATCAGTCAAGAGATTTTATTGTTTCAAGTTAATTCTCAATTTACTAACAGAAAGAACATGAGGCGTTGTTATTGCATTTTTCTCAGTTCTGTTTTTAAGTTGTTGCAACAGACAAACTACTTTATCACTTCTCATATAATTGTATAGCACAGTAAAACTTACTCTAATGGCCACCTCTGAACAACTGCCACATTTTGTTGGAACCGAACACATCACATAGACTTACCATTAAAAGAAACCTCTGAACGATTTCCAAATAACAGCCACCTTGGACGTCGATTCGGAAAAAATATGCATATCGCGATAAGAAAAATAATTTTCAATTTATTTCTTAATTTTTTTCATTTATTTATTGTTTTATTATTTATTTATTATTTTATTATTCCTTATTATTTTATTATTTATTATTCCTTATTATTTTATTATTTATTATTCCTTATTATTTTATTATTTATTATTCCTTATTATTTTATTATTTATTATTCCTTATTATTTTATTATTTATTATTCCTTATTATTTTATTATTTATTATTCCTTATTATTTTTATTATTTATTATTAATTATTTCATCAACTTATTTTTATTATTTATTATTAATTATTTCATCAACTTATTTTCATTATTGAATTCTAATTCAATAGTTCAATATATCAAAAAATTCATTTAAAAATTGATTTTTGAGATTTTGATTAAATCAAGTTTTAAATTGATTTTTAAGGGAGTTTTACCGTTCCCCGAATTTTATGGGGAAAAGAAGATTATGTATGCTTTCTTTTCCTGGGTATAAATGCTAGATGAGTATATCAAAGGCAGTAGAGAGGAAAAAAACTTGAAGAGGTAATATAGGGAATAACGAAAGAGACCTGTTGTCAGCACTCTAATCACTAGAGGGATATGCAAGTTATCCAATTACTAGAAACCCTTTATTTATTTGGCACTCCTTACTCCAAGAGATGGTTCCACCCAGAAAAAAAATAGTGCTTGCAAATAGGAATAAAAATCTAGGAAACAGGTATTCTCTGAATGTCATGCTGAGGTGAACTCGAAAAAAAAGTCATCTTGTTTCCGCCAGGATTTGAACACAGGCCCTCTTGCATGCCGGGCAAACATGTTACCATCGACACCACTAGATACACGACCCTATCTTCCTTATATAGAATGAAGGAAGGCATATATATATAGGAATAGAAATATCCAGGGTTTTAATTTTTTGAAAGAAAATGTGGCAATTTTTTTTTTAAAACAAGAATGTATGTCAGCGCCTATGTCTTCAGCTATTGGATGGGACTTAAGAACACCCTGGAAAGAAGGAAGACTATTTGGGGTTGCTGGTACACTATCTTGGTGCATATCAGTTTTTCTTGCTTTTTGTGTTCTACCTGAGTACTGCAATTCTGAATTTCAGGATGCCATAATAGTGTTCTAGATCGATTAATCAATTATTATAGTACTATAAAAACATAATCATATATTTTTATGTAATCAGTTATATAACTATCGAAATCAGTTACAAAATGGGTTGTCATTTCACATGCCATGTAGGTGGATCGCAAATTTTAGTTGCTTTTTTTTTTCCAGAAATAAAACTACCACTCCCAATAATGGCCACCTCTCAGTAGTGGCCACATTTTCACAGTCCCATTAGTGGCCGTTGTTGGTAGATTTTACTGTAATGTCATAATATAAGGTACACAGAGGTAAGTGGAACCTAAAATGATTTGTAAAATTCAGTTAGCTCGTGGGAATGGTTTTTGGCAGAATTTTTCTTCTCTGTACTTTATTATATTTTTCAGTAAAACTTTGCTTGATACACTAACTGCTTTTACAAGGAGACTTCATATAGAGAAGTTAAGTTTGTAGTCATGTCACTGCCTGTTGTGTTCTTTCCATTTCAACTATTTTCTAAAGTGCGAAATGACCTGATATTGATATTTTAGTGTATTAAGTTCTTCTTTTCTTCGTTCGTTCTCCAAAGACTCAGAACAAAAACCAATATGATTGAAGCAGTTCAGAATCGTGGCACTCGTGCCTGAGTTCCATGCAGAATCAATCATTTCAACTGCATCTAAAACAGAAATTCTTGCGTCCATTCTAACATCCACAAATTCACAAATTTTTTTTCTGTAAAAAGTTTTTATACTTAAGATAATTCCTCATTTCCTTGATTGAGATTTTTTGCTGAATCGTTTGCTTTCTCTTGAATTATTGGTCCTGATAATGGGATTGAGTGAGATTGAGGGATTTGAACCACGAAAGAGTTGATTCTTCTACATCGATGAATTCTGATTTCTTATGCGTTTTCTGCTGGGTTCATAAGATTCAAATTCTGAAAAAAGTTTCCCTCATTTTTAGCAAATGTTGAAATGGGTTCCATGTAACTTCATATTCTACAGTGAGTTCACTCTTGGGTTTTTCCTGATTCTAATTTTTGAAAATTTCAACTTTTGATTTTAAAGTTAAAGTATGAAGTTCATGTGGAGCCATTGCATTCGTGGCCATCGATACTCACAATGATAACCAAATGACATATTCAGCAACTAACCATGCTTTAGCTCTTTTTCTTTTACTCCTTTTCAAAGAAATCGTAAAACTGAGTTCCCCCGAAAGCATTCTCCGCAACAGACAATATCAAAACTTACAATAGATAAGATTTTTATCTCTATTGGATGTTGACAATTTCAACATCCAATAGGGATCATCCGCACTTCTTTTGACCATGAAAAGACCTGTCTTGGAAATCCCACTAAAATGATAGACCGGCCAAGAAGGCTTCAAGCATTCATTCTTCACATGCATGCCTCCCCACCCATAGCGCAAAAAAGGGACCCATCATATGGAACAAAGAAACAAAGGATTATCCAAGTACCCATGGACAATGTCAAAAAATTCTTCGAATGGTAAAACACGGGGAATTGTAAAAACCACAGTCATAGTAAATTAACAAAAGTCGTAATCGACTTAAGCGGAGTTAACATGTGTCGAGTTGGAGAGTCCCCCTTCATTGAAATTAGTATTGGGCCAACTCAAGTTATCCACATGTCGAGTGGCCGAGAGTCTACTGTACTAAACCACACATGTAACTCGTCCATATTGCTCTGTGGAATCTCTAATGAATTGGTACATGTTGGAATGTGCGTGCACGTGTAGTGAAACCTGATGTGAAGTTTGTTTCTGTGTAGTTTGTGTTGCTTGTTATGTGTAGTGCTACTATCTGCTACCAGTTTCTCTAACTATGAGTGAAGTGCAATGATTCAATAATTGTATGTAGGCCTGTTTCTCTGTGGCGAGATTTTTTAATGGGGAAATCAGCTCGCATTTGCACCTCGAAGTTGGGAACCACAGGAAACTAACTTCAGCCGACCACCACTGTGGCGATGGTGACATATGTTAGAGACTACGGGACGGAGAGATAATGTGGGTTTGTGCACTTTGGGTAGTCCATAGATCCTTGAGGAGATGGTGTTTGATCGAATAACACTCTTTTTTGTGATCAGGAAGAGAGACATTCGATTTTACTACCTCTTCCAATTTTCTCAAGTGGGAATCGGATGGATCTTTCTTCAATTCTCTATATGAGCCACTCAAAATGTGTGATACCATTAACTCAGAGCATTACTCTTTAGGCATTAACAGAATTTTTCCCCCTTTATCTGCTCTAGAAATCGCAATATTTTTGTCACCTTGTAGTTTCTTAATGCTTTCACGTTCATCCAGTGAATAACCAACTGAGAACTTATTGCTTATCTGATCGTTATGCACTAAGATGTTGGATAAAAGATATCTCAGGATGTCTTTCTGTTCGGGTTGGATCTTATTAGATGAAACCAACTTCTCTATAGGAGCAGTAATGTTCACTGGGTTGAATTTATGTTTGTCACAAAAGTTTAGTCCCAGTTCTAAGGCTTTAGTTTGCATACTTCTTAATCATAGGCAGAGATAGACTTGGCAGTCTGGGGGCAAGGTCATTACTGGGGGGCACGATGATGATGATGTCAATTCATGTATACACATATACATTAAATCTGGCCACTCCATTTTTGATGCTGGGGGGCAATGCCCCCTTCCCCGTATCTCCACCCATGTTCTTAATTGATTGCTAGTTAAATTAACTGTTTTAGATTTGTTGACAGATGGAGAAACCGTATTGGCTACTAATTTAGAATATTTCTTGCTGATGATGGTGTTTGGACTCTTTCACAGTATGCCAGAATGAATTTTGTTCTAAGCTATGAGAGAATGAATGGCAAAGCACGGTGAAAGCCCTCACGTTGAGATGCTTCTAAATGGGACAAATACAAATGTTCCTCGATGGAGGCTAGTGCACTCCTGAGATCTTGTGTGAGGAAACAAAGTAGGATATGTTTACTACGATTAAGTGCTTTACTTACATGAGGGGTTTTCCCTATCGAGCAGGATATAGTAAAAAATTTTGGGATGATCCCTGACCACTTACATTTCAGGAGGAACTAAATTCTATTCAGCAGGCACTCACGCTTCCTTCATAGCTGTGAAAACATGCTAAATGTATTTATCACAATAGACCCGTTGCGATCTAAAATACGTAAGAGTAACTGACTGCCTAATAATACTCAAAAAATCATCAACGAATAAGACAAATACCAGGAAATACTAAACAAATTCCTAATGTATTTCGACACACTGGGTGTCGTCGTCAGAGGATAAGAGTATCACGCTGTCAGCACCAAGTTTCCCACTTGGATTGAGTACCAAATCTTCAATCTCAGTTGCTCAGCGGAATGAAAAACTATATGTCTGTTCAAGTCAAACGTTGTGGCAAGAATGAAGCAATTTTTTTTTTGTATTTTTCCTGGTATTTGCCTTATTCGTTGACAATTTTTTGAGTATTATTAGGCAAAGTCATCTACACTGCTCAAAACAATTAGGGGAGCACATGGTTTTAACAAAATTATGCAAAGATGTATACAGATAAGTAACATAAAATGAATCATCCATAATTTAAAGCCTAGCAGGAAACGGAAGAAGAAAACTTTATATGCAAATCAAAGTTCATGACGTCAAAAACCAGAAAAAGGAGATAAGGGCAGAAATCGGGATGTTGCAGAAACGTCTGTTTTACTGCCGTAACTGTGAAATTCGATTGCGCAGTATTTTTTTTGAGACAAGGTGACTTGAGGATGTCTCAACAACGTGATTTACCGGAATCCATGGCATGGCGTGTTATAGGCAGACTGGAATCCGGGCAAACACAACGTAGTGTCACAGACGCTGTTGGAGTCGCCAGAAGTGTTGTTGCAAGGCTGTGGAATCGATTCCAAAAAACAGGAAATGTTAGACGTCGACCAGGGCAAGGTCAGTCACGCGCCACTACAGCAACTGATGACCGGTATATACGGTTAACAGCCCGTCGAAACAGAACAGAGAATGCTACGCAGCTGCAAAGACGGTTGCTCTTGGCAACAGGACGAAGGGTGTCCAGCCAAACAGTACGTAATCGGCTTCATGAGGGAGGGCTCTATGCACGTAGGCCAATGGTCTGCATTCCGTTGACCCCACGCCATCGTGCGGCCCGAAGAAGATGGGCTGCTGAACATTGAGATTAGGAGCAACATGATAGGAGCCAAGTGCTGTTTACAGACAAGTCCCGATTCAGTCTGGAGTGTGACACCCGACGTGTTCTGGTATGGAGGGACAGGGGCACTCAGAATAACCCCGCATTCGTTCGTGAAAGGTCACAATACAGACGAGCTGGTTGGATGGTATGGGGTGGAATCAGCATAGGCGGACGTACGGACCTGCATATCATTCGGAATGGCACTTTGACGGCCCGAAGGCATGCAGACGAGATACTGCGACCTCATGTCATCCCTTACGCTGGAGCCATTGGAGATTCCTTTGTTTTCCAGGATGATAATGCCCGACCGCATAGAGCTCGTCTGGTGGAGAACATGCTTGAAGCTGAAACAATACAGCGTATGGAATGGCCAGCGTGCTCTCCTGACCTGAATCCAATCGACGACGCATTGCTGTGCGACCAAGGCCGCCTGTTACTGTCCGAGACTTGCAGATTGCACTTCTTGAGGAGTGGAACAGTATTTCCCAAAGTCTGATCGATAACCTCATCGCATCCATGGCAAACAGGTGTGCAGCAGTCTTAGCTGTTCGAGGAGACCACACGCAAAAAACTCATGCATCATGTCTAAACAGTACTTTTTTTTATCGTTTACATGTAACGAAATTGTTGCCCTAAATCATCTTTTCATGTTTTTTCCATATTTTCAAAGAATTAAAGCTTAATTCCAAATTTTTTTACGTCTTTTTTCTGTATTGCACATTGATACGCGTGTACTATCCATTGTATGCCAATACGTGGCTGTCTCGCACGGTTTTCTTCACTTTTTTGCGTGCTCCCCTAATTGTTTTGAGCAGTGTACTTTTCCGTATTATAAGTATTTGTTGATACAGATTCCTGATATTGTTTATTCACTTTACCACTCAAATTAAAAGCTGCCTGATTACTGAAAATCATCTATTCACAAACTTAGGATACATTACTATTCATCTGCCATGGAACTTGTATGTCATAATCAATATTTTGCAAGTTATTCAGTTACGAAATTTTCCAACTAATTTGTGTCCTTCCTGCATATACTTATATACAGGAAGTATATACTTATATTTCTGTATATAAGTTATTCCTGTATATAAGTATATACAGGGTGGACACAAATTAGTTGGTGGTGGACACCCTGTATATATAAGTATATACACATTTATGCATGACATTTAATTCCTCTCTTGATACTTTTATGCTTTTAGGTCATCATGTGATTTATTGAAAAAAAATGAACAGCTGCTGAGAGAATTAAGAAATTTGGATAAGCAAAAATGGTTAGTTTTTGTTAAATCAAAATCTTTTTTCTTACTTTTTTTTTCTTTCCAAATGAAATTTATATTACTATGCATATATATCAGTTTTTCAGTGGCACATAGAGTATGCAAAGTAAAGTTGTTATACATCTTTTCAAATTTTAAACCAATGATTTTAGCAAAACATTTGTGATTAATAATGATTTCTCTCAATACAATTAGAATCTCTGTACAATGTCACCCCTGAAGATCAAATGAAATTTACTTTATAAGCGGCATGACTTAAACACTGATGTTACATGCAATAGACGTTACACCAGTGTTTTGCTGTATAATGATTCTCTCTCTATAGGTCTACAAAATATTGGTATATAGAGATTTCTATGTATTTTAAAAAATATTGCTGAGGCAAAATGTAGGGAACCAATTTTGTGTGTGTGTGTGTGAAGCTGAGTGCCTGCATAGTAGTCTGAATGTATGTTCTGTTTTATTGTTTGCAAAATGAAGCCACTTGATTGGTTTATTTAGCTGAAAATGAAACTTAGCTATGGCACTTGTGTTGATCATTTACTAATATTTTTAAAAGCCTGAACATATGTGCCTTTTTTTTTATAGAAATCTAGGTACATAACTGACCATACTTTATGAAAACCTATTACTTCATTAAATTTGAATCTGTGGCTCTCTTGCCAACAATGTGAAACAATGGTTGATTGCTTTCATTCCTGGTTCTTAACGCAACAAACATGCTTATTCAATCTTATTTTTATTGTTCTCCCCATCTTTTCAATGTATCATCATAATATATAGGAAGTCATGCAGGCACCAAAATTTTTATGTACAACAGTGTCAAATACAAATACATGGCCATAGCAGGCAAATGGCCCAAGGCAAAATGCCAAAATGCGTCAAGGGTGTATCGTAAATACATCAATTTTGGTAAAAAATCCCTCCCAGGGCCAGTTGTCATGGACAACAGTGTGTGATGAGCAGGGGTTTATGTTAGCTATCTCACATGGTAGACGACCGCTGTGGAACAAATCACTCAGAGATTTAGCACTTGTTCATCAGAACACAAAAGCTGCCGCACTATCCAGAACCATATCCTCACTATGGGGTACAGAAGCCATCATCCCAGTAGAGTACCTCTGTGGACCGCACGTCAAAATGTAAAATTATTAGACTGGCCACAAGGACTTTGCCACTGGACCCAAAAAACAGGTATAATGTGATCGAAATACACTGATCCTTCTTTGCCCATGATTTTAAAAAAGTGGTATTCGCCATTTTGTTTTAGGATCTGATAAGGGTGGTATGTGGCTTGCAGAAGTTTGCGAACAGTGTCATGACACATGAGGATGCAAATAGTGTCATGTCACATGAGGATGCAAACAGCATGAAAGTATTTGAGATGCACAAAAAAACTTTTTTACCCCATGAGAATTGGCTGGCACCAGAGTCAACCATGGCATATCATCATGTCCATGTCACTGCTGATGCATTGGTAGCACATTTCCAAGTTAAATTTCAACATAATTTATTTGCACAGATATTAAATTGACATTTTAAAAATAATATAGATTAAAGTATAAGCAAGCTGGTTCGTGTAACCTAGGGCAGTTGATGAAGTATTCTTATCTTTTCAAAATTCTTTATCACTTGGACTAGCCATGTGCAAGAATTAACACTACACGTGCATTACTGGATGTGCATGTACCTCTGTCTCATCAAGAAATTATCCCATTTTTTTAACACCCTGTATGTTTGCTCTAAAGGTAAAGAGACAGGAACAATTGTTTGTTGTATTTTTAGAAGAGGAAACAAATATTTTTATTTTCAAAAAATTCATACATATTGCCCTTTTTCCCCAGCTTGTAGCACCCCCCATCACTGAAGAACGGTACCAGTAGATTCTTGATGACCATTCTCTATTGTCTGTGTGGCTGCAACATTCCACCAGCAACCTTATCCTTCAAGTGGACAGTGCACTGTTTCTAATTTAAATAAACCTTTTTTCTTCCTAAAATCTGTCACAAAAGTTATGTGCAAAAATAAATATTTGAATTGAAAAATATAGCTTCAGATTTATGACATATCTCACTAAGGGTATTATGTATTTGATGAGAAGGCCGTTTTATGTATAAATAAAAGTGGGCACACAACGCATACATAATTTTTGACTATTTTACTATGGACAATATTTATAGGGGATCCATTCCTGACATGTTTTTATTCCCTCCTGCTGCCATCTTTGTGGGACATAACTATGTTTTTTTGGTGCTGTCAGATAACAATTCTCCCATACTAAATTAAGAGATGGTAAATATATACAGTCAATCCCGCTCATAACGTTCCCGCTTAAAACGTTTTCTCGCTTAGTACGACTAAGTTTTGCAAATTTAACTTTTTTCTTATATTGATAATGTTAATTTTTCCCAGATACAATGTTTGAATGTTTTGCTATTCCCACTTACAACGTTCTAAAAATTCACACCATGCTTTTTCCTCCCTTGAAAACAGTGTATTTTTTCCACCTTTTTCACAGGTAAAGAAACTAAAATAGTGTTTGTTTGTGTGCCAGCGATTAACTATTATATGAAAACTAGAGGTGGGGCTTTTTTATGGTTCTTCGGAAGCGATTGTTTGCGCATAAAGAATTGGCTGAAAAGTACTTTTTTTCAAGTGTTTTAGGCACAATAATAACTTGAATATATTTTTTCTTTTTCTCTCATTTTGTTCAACAATAGTGTGCAGAGCATAAACTGCCCTTAACACTGTTCACACACGATTGGGTGATCGATGTCATGTCACTGAATAGGAAGACTAACAGATAAGAACTAGAAAAAGTTCTCAGAAGGGGCTAATTTTTTTTCCTTTGGAGTCTTATTCAAATTTGCTGCACTAGATCGACTCCAAAAAATTATTCTCATAGTGGTGTTAGATGACATCTGCGCATAACGAAGGAATAAAATGGTGGGCCTTCTCATCTACCTATGAATCTATTGATACAAAATCAAGCCACAAAAGAGTGACATGAACAACTTGACAGATTTTTAGATGCCAGCCTCAAGTAGGGCGGCATGTAAAGGCGGCTTTTTTGGATAAGAAAAGTTGGATTTTCCAACTGCACTCCTTGGAATTTAATTCTTCACAGAACAGCCAATACGATGCTTTCATGATCTTTGAAATTTCGGAAAATGAAACAGTAACGTTAGATTTTGCCAAGCACAGTTTGAGTCAAAACATCCTGGAGCAAGTTAAAATGAAAAGCTCTAAGTGTAGAGGAAAAAATAAAAATTCTTAAATTTGTAGATGATAACTGTGTGCTTTTTCTAGAGTTGTGTCACAACAGCAAAAAATTCAATTTTTCCTCCCAGCACATTAAACAATCAAAATGTAAGATTTCTTTTTTTTCCATGTGTATATATATACACTGTATATTTCTTGTTTTTCCCTACAAACTATATCCTGTATAATGCACGTAAATATTTACTGGAATATAAAAAATACATAATTTCTTCCTATTAAATCTCTCTGTACTGTATTGTTTGTTAATAAATTAAAAAATACTACATAAAATAGCTATGGTCGGTGAAAAAAACTGTCTTATTACTGTCTTATAGACATTTCCCGCTTAAAACGTTTTCTCGTTTATAACATTTTTTAGTTGCAATTTTTGGAAAAACATAAGTGGGATTGACTGTATATATAATACAGTTGGAAATTAAAAACAAAATCAACATTTTAATAATGAACGGTCACGAGGTCAATCGCTGAACTGGTTTTCTGGTGCGTGTCAAATTTCTCAGTTGAGTTGTCTGAGCTGGAGGAACAGTTCTTGTTGGTCAAGGAGTTGCACTTGAAGTTTTCCTTCCATTTCAGTAGAGGCATCTACCGTAGATGAAATCTTGTGTTGACAAACTGCAGGAATCTCTCGTTGACCTACATGATCATTAAAAGTAATATATCTTCCAAGGAAAGTGTCTCGTAGAACTAGAAGATAGTCAAATAAGAGTTAGGAGTTAGAGGAGACTGTCGGTTGACTTCACAATGTTGAAGCTGTTCAAAATGTTTCTTGGTAATTTATTAATCAGTTCAACTTGATAATGAACATGACCCAATTGTTGAACTATTGTTCCATACTTCCATAGACTTAAATGAGTGTAATTCCTTGACTGCACTCTATCTCTTTCTTTGAAAGATTTGTCGAAGACTGGCTGTATTGCTTTGTTCTTGTATGTGTTCAAGAGTAGTAGGTTTGAGGAGATCTAGCTTTGTTCTGAATTTCTCTCCCAGCAACAGTTTTGCTAGTGTCTTTTCACATGAAATACGTGTAGCTCTGCACTGGAAGAGTAGTTTGCATAATTTTTTGTGGAGTGTTTCTCGTTTGAATGTTATACATTTCAGTTTTGTCTTAAGGATTTGACAATAACATTCTGCTTTTCCATTTGTTGACAAATGGTCAGGAGCTATCATTCATTGTTGAATACCATTTCTTTTGCAGAAGTCCATGAATTCTTGCGATTTGAAAATTGAAACTAATGAGAATTTCTAGTAGTACATGTTCACTGAGTATTTTTTGCAGGAAATGAATTATAATAGCAAAATCTGGAGCTTTCTTCATGTAATAGATTTCTAGCCATTTAGACTTTGCTTCAATGACAAGTAAGAAGAAAGATCCTATGAAGATTTCCGCATAGTCCATGTCAGGGCGCGGTAGCCCAGGTCGATAAGATACCTTACTAAAGTACCAAAGGATGTTTAGAGGTTTCGCGAGTTCGATACCCGATTCACCCTTATCAGCAAACTTTTATTGAGGGTTATACAAATTTTGCTGCCCTTCTCCCATTCTACTAATTTTTTAGGCCAATCATTCTTCAAATTTGCTGCCCTGGGCTATAGCCCGCTACGACCCCTTGTAAAGATGCCACCGGGGATGACTGGCAATTTCCAGCCCCTCCCGATGTTTTCTTCATGTCAGCATCTCTGTTTCATAATATTTATTTACTTCTAATTCATCAAAGATTAAGTTAAATTGACTTGAAAACTTGTTGTAATTATGTTTTTCACCTGTAGGCGATTCTATGATTATAAGTCCAAAATGAGTCAAATTGTAGAAAGTGTCATCTGAAGTATTGTTTTTTTTTCAGCCGGGAAACTCACAAAATAGCTGTAATTTATGTTGCTCAAGGTCAGGAAGATAAAATAAGTATATTGTCAAACACAAGTGGAAGTCAGGAGTATGAAGAATTCATTGCTGGTCTTGGATGGGAGGTGATTGTTTTGTCTTTGTTTATTATAGTTTACTACCCATTATACAACTTTTCAAGTGCTGTAGGACCTTGATTATCTATTTCTCAATTAACCACATTTTGTGTTATCTGATATACTTTCCATTGCTGATTCAAATTGGTTTATATCAGCTTATGTTGTGCAGTAAAATGACTTACTTTGCATTATTACAATCTGGTTCAATTGTAACAGCTATGTTTAGCAAAGTATGCATGGGGGGTGGTTCACCCTTCCCATATGCTGCGATTATACAGAGTGTCTACCATCACTGAAAAGTCAGGGAATGAGAAAAAGGTCACAGAAGTCCCGAAAAAGCCAACATTTGAGTAAAGGTCACAGATTTTATGATTCTCCAGAGATTTTTTTTTTTCGATTTCCCCCCCCCCCCTTCAATCCTAAAATATAGGCTTTGGAGAAGCTGTGGCATTCAATGTTTTTTCTTTTCTCTCTCTCTGGTTTCTTTTCTTTTTTTGCCCTGGAGGGATGGATGGGTGAGTAGTAACAGAAAAGAACAATGCCAATGTGTATTCACCCCATATATCGGGGCAGACCCTTCCCGGGCCTCAGGGCTGCAGCCCTTTCCTTGTGGAGACCAGGTGAAAAGGCACTGTTTTTTCCTCCGCAAAGGAAGGAAGTTTTTTAAAATAATTATCCATTTTCTTTTTTTTAAATTGCATCTATCTTTACCTAGCTATAATGAACGATGATATCAATGATATATGCATGTTACTGACCGAGACAGTTCAAGAGAAGACAAGCTTCTGACTCATTCGTCACTGATGGTGTTGCAATACAACATTTAAGCCAAATTTAAAGGAATACCACAGTGTTTCTAAAAGTGTGCAGCAAGGCTCCTATGAGTGCCGTGGCTAGCTGAAAATATTTATTTGTGCACCTATTTATGCTTTGACATGGTTCTTTTATATGGAAAAATATCTGCCAGACTAAGGGGAGCCGCAGATGCACCATGAATTACTTAAAAGAGGCAGCTGACAAAAGAGAACCATTGGAATACGGTGACAAGCTTGCGATCTTATACCGACACCAAAGCATGACAACAGAGCAAATAACAAGTATCTAATATCGGACTTCGAAAAATGTGAATAAAAAAGGGAATATGTGAAATGTGTCCTCTGGAAGGGCCCTGGGTTGATCTAGTTGGGGCCAGCATGATTGTTTCCCCTCTTACTGGAGTAAGAGGGGAAAAAATGAACATCACAAAGGCCCTGGTCTAGTTCAATGTTTCTCAACCGCCGGGCCCTGACATTAACCTGGCTGTGAGCAGGGCCTGTCTTAAGAACATCATGGGCCCCCCCCAGGCCCATTGGTTTTTCTGAGGCCCTACCTGGTAAATTCTAGCAAATTTTAATCAGATCTCATTTTTATGAGGCCCCTTTACTCTTGAGGTTCCCGGGTGGGCCCATGCGTTAAGACAGCATTGGCGACGAGTGTTTTATTATTTCATTTTTACTTATTTATTTTCCATTAATCATGTGCATGGCCGGGCCTTCCAATCAAGAAAAAGAAATCAACTGTGTCACGGGATTCCATAGGTGGAGAACTATATCCTGCAGTAGGCCCTTAAGTTGAGATCTTCTATGGCCCTAGGCCAGATTTTTCACTGTCCCCCGTACAGTGAATTGATAGTATGAAAAAAAATTGAGAATTAGAGTAGGGGACTAACAGGGTTCCAGCCTGGGAACCCTGTTAGTCCCCTACTCTACATCCCTGCGGTGAATGGGGCATTGACTGTCAGAATTGAAAAATCGGCAGGACTATGTTTGTAGCTTTACACAATGGTTTTGGCTCTCATATATAACAAAAGTTTCTTTCAATTTTTTTATTTTACCTGTGCTAATGTGTTTTGTCTGCACGCGGTAATGCAGTCAGTAAACAAATAGGCTCATTCTATTTAGATGGCATTTTCTTCTGATGCACATCCCTGTCTAGCGATGTGCGACAATTCTGACGGTAAAGTGGTGACTTAGACGGTGGGTGCCGAGGTTGAATCGATGGAAAAAACGGCTCGATCACTTACATCTTGCTCCGTTTAACATTGTTCTGTTCTTTTGCTGTTTTGAGCCCACTATTGATATGCCTCCCAGTGCTTCGCAGCTATTGTGCACATGACTTAATATTGATCAATAGTGTATTCAATAGTTTTGCATTCTCAGCATGCCTTTTCAATGTACGTGGGTGTGCCGGTTGAACTTTTTTTGGAAAGTTTCATTGTAGGTGCTGAAGGAACTCCGATACGGCAAAAACATTGATGGGGAGAGTCTAGGGTTGCCAGACGTCTGTATATATATGACCTGCAAGGGCATATGCAGGGATGGATTGCATTCAATATTCATGATCTACTGAGGGCATAGGTGACCTCACAAAGTTGATTGAATGCAGGGGTGGGGATATGGGGGGGTTGATAGGGATGATCATCCCCCATGATTAAAAAAAATGATTTCCATACACAGAAGGTAGGCATTTGTCCCCCCATATCCGCTTATGCTTTTGCAGGATGGCAGATTATATGGCTCAAGCCCTTAGGGTCCAGTTCCTATGGGGTTAAGATATTTTCCCTAATGAACTTGAGGCGACCATCGATAGACAACCCCTTCATTTCCAACCCATCTCATTAATGGCAATAAATTCCAATATAGCGATATAGCCAGAGTTGGTGTTTGGTGAAGTAGTAGTTCCTATGGGGTGCTTTATTTACATTTTTTAATTTAAAAGTTTTGAAAAATATAAAAAAAATTCAATTTTTTTAAATTGTGATTGGAGGGGTGGTTCTCCCTACCCCATTGTTGTGAATATATATATATATATGGCACATATATGGTTAAGTGGTAGTAGTTAGCTCAGATAATTGTAACTAAGCCATTTCCAACTACTCACTTTTGAGTACAGTATTTTGTGGCCATGAATACTGCAGTGCAGTTGGGAAAAAAAGTAGTTCAATGTAGGATACTTTTCCAGGGTAATTTCTTCCAGTTGTTAATTTCTTCTTTTCTTATTATTTTATGTAATGTTAATATAATTGAAGCACTTATTTCAAAAACTTGAAGTGAAGAATTTTTAATTTTGAGATAATTCTGTGGTGTTTGGTAAAAACATGATATGTCCAAAAAAATGGCATTTTGATTTGAAAGTAAGTCTTGCTAATTATAAATAATTAGAAGTGAGATAAATGAACAAATATGTGCATACGGCTAAACAACATGCTTATGTATGATATTTTCATTTGTATTTGTTTTTGCTTTATTTTTGATTTTTGAATGACAATGAAAATGCTTATATCTAAAAAATGTGATTTTGGAGTTATGTTCTGACCAAACACCACAGAATTGAGAAAAACCTTCTAACTTAACTAAAAGCAGATATTTTCAGGGCAGAGAGGTAAAAAAAAATTCCAGCCTCGCCTCTGCAGTTAGGGGGTTTCTGCAATAAAATAAGTTTACAACACTGTTTACCATTTTTATGATATTCATAAGTTCAGTTAGGGGTAAAAATCAATAAAGCTGACTTTTTAATAACATTGGATTTTGTTTTGGTCAATTACAGATATTTTGGGGAAATAAAATAATCATATGTAATATTATTCACTATTCTGCATATATATATAGTCAGAATCTTCTCTTATTTTAACTTCACAGATGTTGGCCAACTTAAAATCATGTTGTAGAATTCAGCATAGTCTGTGGTATATTCAGCAAGTTTTTGCAGATTATCATTTTTTTTCTTGTTGATTGGGATTTTTCCAGCAGGGTAGGCTTTCATAGTTGGTGGTTCAAGAGGGTGAGTGTTCTTCCTCAAAGTAAATGCTGACGCTGTCAAGCCATTAATAAACATCTTGGCTTTCACTTTTCCAGGTAAACCATGGCTGAAGACAAAGTGTTCATACATAGATATTTTAAATAGGATTCTTTTTCCTTTCGAATGCTTCTTCCTGACTTTCCATCAGAGCAAAATTCTTATTCCTAAAGAAATAATGTTTGATTACGATCATTTTTGTTGCACCATGGTCATTTTCTGCACATGAGGGCTAATTAGACCAGGACCTACAATTTGTTGCCAATTCCAAATGGCATCCTTTTTATACTCACCAAAAGGTTGGTGCGCTAACCCCTCAGTGTGGGACTCCCTGCAGTAGCAATCTTTTTCTGTGGTCATGTCACCATCTTTGTTGCTCTCCCGCATCCGAAAAGTTTTTGACAAGGATGAACCAGGTATCAAACTGGACACCAGAATGGCGTGGTGGTAAGATGTTCATCTACCACCATGAAGGTTGCTGTCACAGTCGCAGGTTCAAACCCGAGGGAGGAAATTGATAAGGTATTTTCCTTAACAAGCTTGAGGTGAAGACCGATAGACAGCGCCTTCATTTCCATCCCATCTCATTAATGGCAATAAATTGCAGTATAGCGGTATGGTGTTTGGTGTAGTAGTAGGTATCAAACTTGCGATGCCTCTAAACATCTGTAGGTTACTTTAGGAGACTATCTTATCTACCTCTAGGTTACCGTGCTTCTAATGAATAAGAAATTAGGAGCCTCTTAGCTTTTTAGCTAATTGCAACAAGAAATAAAATTAACTTTCCCAGTTTTATTCATTTTTATACAAAGTGACCAAACATTTCTTGATGATACGTGGAATCCCATGGAAAACGCACACTGGCAAATGAATGATATATGCATGGAATGCTTTTGAGCCACCTGATAAACAATATACTTTGTTTCGTTGTAAAACTAGCCAGTTTCAGAAATTTTCTTATATATATTTCAATGCATTGAACATAGTAGAAGAATATTTCCGCCTTTTTTTCCCATAAACCACAAAATGCAGTGTCTTTATTTGTAAACGCATCAAACACGTTTCATATAAAGTTTTTTTCCAGTCTTTCTTATTTATTATACCTACCAAGATAGTAATATTCTGCTTCTGTATTGATGATGAAAAACAATCATCACGTGCCCAAATTTATACTAGCTTTCAGATACTATTCAATGATTGCATCACTACATTTTTGGAAGAGTTGATCAACTTTGCTGAAGATTATTAAGAATACACCAATGAATAAGGCAAATACACAAAAATACAAAAATCCTAATGCATTTTGACACCAATGGGTGTCATCTTCAGAGGAAAAATATTTAACCGCTAGTTACGCTGACCAAGTTTCCCACTTGGGTTGAATACCAAATCTTAACGCTCGTTTGCTCAGCGGAAAAAGTACAAATACAAATACAACGCCACAACAGACAAAATGCCCAAAGAGGTGGCTGATAAAAGTACGTCTGTTCACTTCAAACGTTGTGGTCAGAATGAAGCTGTGAGCCTGTGTGAGATACGAATGCAGTGTCCTGATTGGACGTTTGCGGAATAGTGCTACCTGATTGGTCTATTCAAATTTTCTCAGAATTCCAGCTCAAAGTGAATTCAAGCTGTGGTGTTTCGATCGGGGGTCGATCATAACACTATGAATGTGTATGCATGTGTACTTGCAGGAGTGGGGGAAAGGCAAGCAGGTCATAGCACAGGGTGGTAAATTCGAGGAAAGAGTCAAGAAAATTAGAAGGGCGGCAAAACCATACATCTGCTTTTGACTGAAGAACATCAAAATTATTGTAATTATCTTCAAACATAAATTTCTTGTTTGTGAAAATAAAATACTCATAAAGGATGAAAACTTTAATTTGGAATCACCTTAGCATGAGTTTTGGAATTACCAATCAAGAAATACAAAACATTGGAAACACAAATACATTGAATGGTAAATTGGGCTTATGCAAGTAGAAAGTCAAGACAAAATATGAAAATACTTTATAATTAACATTGAAAAATTATAGAGATAAATATAGACTATTTTCGATAACAAGAAACAATTAGCGCATATTTCAATAGAATATGTGGGTTCTAATTGGTGTGAATAAAGAGAAATTTAAGAGTAAAAAACTTCCTAATGAAATTCTAATTGCACAATTTAAATAATAAATTTCTCTTTCAATTTTGTGCAGACTATGGTTGTCAAAAACATATTCAAAAATGTTATTCTGCCACAGGTATGTTAAATAACAAAAGTTTACTTTCGTGCAAAATGTGGAATGATTTGCATTTTTTAAATAATAATTTATTATGATTATCAAGTGCACGATATTGATTTTAAGAGATTTTTGTCTGAAAAGATTCTTCTCATAAAATAATGAATTTTATTCCTGCAGAACATCTAACACCACACATTCAATTGTATATTGTGGATTCTGCTTATAATGTTCCTCAGGGCCGATACTTGTAAGAGGGGAAGCAGGTTTGGTGCCCCGGGCACTGGACCAAGAGTGGGGAATGTATTTCACCCTTTTACTTTCCTTCAACATTACAAGGGGTGGGGAAGCAAAATGCTGACCAAGCATCTGGTCGAGGCACTGCTCTTAGAACCTTTTTCTGCTTAGTACAATTCATTTTCATGATCCCATCTGTCACTAATATTCATTGATATTTCCCATATAATGCATTATTTTGTTTACAATGTTTTTATGATGGTTTTTGGAGAAATGTTATTAGCTGGATCCACTTGTAACATTTAATCCAGGTACTTATTTATTTGCACCTGAAAGATTTCAAATTTTAAAGGCTTCAAATTATTGGATGGTGCAGAGGCCTACATTTTCAGATATTATATAGAGGCTATGTTCAAGAGCCCATCTTCTGAAGCAGGGCTCTTGGGTAGTTTTCTTTTTTGGGGGCTTTGCTCAGATATTTCATATTTTGAGGCCCCACTATAGTGAATTTGTAGACTTGAAATTAAAAAAATGATGAGAATCATTCTAATCCCCATTATCCTTACCCTGTGAGGGTCCCTGCAGTGGCATATTTATAGGGGAGTTTAGTGGGCCATAGCACAGGGTGGCCAGTTCAGAGGGGCGTCAAATTTGAAGAATGATTAGCCAAGAAAATTGAGAGAAAGGCGGCAAAATTTGTATAACCCTCAATAAATCCACCTCTGCCTAGATAGCTAGACGCTAGGTCAGTGAGTGACCAAAAAGTGATCTTGCAGAAAAAAGTGATTTGCAGGCTTGTGAAAGAGCAAAAGAGTTACCTAGAGTACAGGTCTGTAGCCAGAAATTTTGTTTGGGGGAACCAAAGTAATAGAACAATAGATTTGGCCATCTTTTCCCCTTTTTTTCAATCATTTTCTCACATTTCAGGGGGACCAGACCCCCAAGTCCCTCTCCTCTTGCTACAGCCTTGCTAGAGTGTGGGCAAGCATGTGGATGACCAAAAGCATGACCTTGAGAGCGTGGAAGCATTTCAATGACCAAAACAGTGATCTGGAGTATGTGCAAGCTTGTGAATAACCATAAGAGCATGTGTAAATGATCAAAACAGTGATCTGGAGTATGTTCAAGATTGGGAATAACCATAAGAGCATGTGTAAATGATCAAAAGAGTAACCCAGCAAGGAATCATGTCAGTGAGCAATGAAAAAAGTGACCTAGAGCATGTGAGTGACCAAAACAGTGTGCAAGCATGTGAATGACCAGAACAGAGTGCAAGAATGTGAATAACTAAATGAGAGTGACTTAAAGAGTGTGTGAGCAAGGGAGTGACCAAAAGAGTGACTTAGAGTCTCAGGTGTACTTGCAGGAGTGTAGGGAGGCCAAGCGGATTATTGCACAGGGTGGCAAGTTCAAGAAAAGAGTAGTCAAGAAAATTAGACTAGAATTGTGGAAAAGTGGAAAGATTTGTGTAGCCCGCGAGCAGGAAAATCATAAATGTGTGGGCCTCTGGGCCTCTGTTCTGTTAATGTCATTATCAGTGAATCTGCGAGCGAATCCAGCTTCATTCCCAGGGAAAAATTCAGATGTGCTACATAAGTTGTAGAATTTATTTTCTTCACCCACCTATTTTAAACTTTAAAATTTTCACTTACCAAAAATAGCTTTTTTTCAAAGATCTGGCTATTTTTTGGTCCATCTCGAGCTTACATTTTTAAGGACAGCAGCCAAAAAGAGGGAAAAAAAAGAATTGCTGGAAAAAGATGATTCATTTTATTCGATGGCTTGTGCTTTATTGTGTGCTACCAAGAAAACTGAATAATGTACGTTTGCCCCTCTCCCTTGCAAAAAAATTACACATGTGGCATTAGGCGCTAGGGGTATGTATGGATGAGTTGCACCGGAAAGGCACAATGATGACTAAATCGCATGGAATCCCCACAGAACCTAGGCTATCTTTGGCAGGAATACAACTGACCCTTCTCCGCGCTATGGCTTCTTTTAACCTTACCACCATAAGAAAACTCAAGATCACACTTCCTAGGGTGCACCAATTTCAGCTAGAGGAAATATGAGAAAAAATAAATAAATAAAGATTAATAAAGAAAAAAAATAAGGTAACCAGAATTATGTTTGCTTGAAGGCTCTTGGGAGGAGCGATCGCCCCATTGCCTATTGTTTGAAGGCTCTTGGGGGAGGGGCGGTTACCCCCCCTCCCCCCATCTCTTTTGCCTGGAACTGCCACTGACTCTAAAACTTTGTTACAACTACATATGCATCAGTTGACACACCTTCAACTAAGGAAAAATGTGCAAATTTAGACAATGCCTCCAGTATTGATTTCTTATTGGCAGACAGAAAGGTATCAACTCATCTTGTAATGATGATATCACTGTGAGGATATTCTTTACAACATTAAAAATATAGTACTGTTGTATTTTTTAGGTACAAGTCCTGAAGGATTTCAAATGCCGAAACAATGCAACTTTTTACTGTTATTTGATCATTATTGCTTGCACGTAAAAGACATTTCATGTTGTCTCTTTCTTTGACAACTATGCTTTAAATCTCAGTTGATAACTCATTGTTATCACCACTGACATTAAAGCATTTTTCTGCTGTCACAAAATATTTAGGCATGGTAGCTCAGGTTGATAAGATACTCTCTTACATTCTAAAGGGGATTCTCGGAGGTGTCACATGAGTTTGATCCCCCGATTTGTTCTTGTCAGAATCTTTTTTTATGTAGAGGTGCAATAAAAATTACAATGAAATAATCACAGAACACAATACTATCAACCCCTCTGCAAGATATGTTAAAGATAATAAATGTTCAACACTGCTGCTGTGATTGGCAATTAACTGTAGGTTCTGGTCTAACTAGCTCTTGGGCAAAAAATTACTTACGTGTGACAAAAAGTTCAAAAGATCAGACCAATTTTGTTCCTCAAACTTCAAAACCTTAATTCTGATAACTATACTTACATGGTTTATCTAAGCCAAGTCCATCAGGTACTAACTTAAACTAGGGTTACGAGATTTGAAAACTGAGAAAAGAGGATGCCTGCATGCTCACCCTTAATAACGTCACTTTTCCCAATTTTGTCAACAGATGGCACAACTATTCGGACCAATGAAATCTGCCATAACAATCATTTTTCCCAATTAAAATCTAACCACTTAAAAATGAAGGAAAAACAGAAAAAATTGTTGGAGTTTCCACGGCTATTGGTCAATGAAAAAAAACCCACAAGAACACTCATATCAATGAATGAAGATATATGGAGACCGTCAATGAAAGATATGGAAGAGATACAAGACCCGGTTATGGGCCTATGTGTTAAAACTGCACTGCTTCACGTTGCAAAGTCATTCTTTTGTTTTTTCGAGACCTAGTTTGTCCTAGACTGGAGACCATACCTACACAGGGACATAGACTTGGTCGAAGGGGTGCAGGGAAGAGCTATGTGTGCTCTTGTTAGCATGCAAGGCTTGAGCTATGAAGAAAGACTTGATTTCCCTCATATGTTTACATTGGAGGAACACAGGTGTCGGGATATGATCAAAGTGTTTAAAAGTTTCAACGGGATGGATAGTATTGACCATGAGTTATTAATAGAGTTTTTCTCTAATAGGGTTGTCAATAAATGGAATGACTTACCTCTTGGAGTTGTGAATTCTAACACAATGGATATGTTTAAAATGAAGTATGATAAACATAGGGGGATTAACCTAGAGGCTATCCATACTTAGCTAAGACAACCATAATCGTTTTTATGGGCAGTGTATAATATATTATTAAATTTTTTTTGGTGATATATATACTTTTATGTTTGGTATTTTAGTTATATTTGACATCCATATATTTTAATGGCCAAATTTTTTCAGCCACCTTGTTGGGCAATTTGGCTGCTGTGGCCCTTATATTTTTATTTGCATGCCATAATATCCAAATTTTATTGTATTTTAGCTCTTTTAATTTTATATTTATTGGGAAAAACAATTGTGTATTGTGATTGCTTTAGGTACCTTTAGTATTTCATCAATTCTATTAACTTAACTATTTTATAATATTTTTATAGGTGGAGCTTGAAAATCATCTTGGATTTTTAGGTGGCTTACAAAGCAGTAAAAATAGTGATACAGCACCTTACTATGCAACTTCGTTCATTGAAGTAATTTTCCATGTTTCAACCAGGATGTCAGTCGAAAAAGATGCATTGAATAAAAAAGTATGAGATTTTTTTTTAAATTTTCAGATATTTTTTAGCACTAAAATAATGTTTGAATTTTTTATAACTTTGCTATTCATCGGCTGGCATGATTGCATCTGGATAGATGAAATTTTCGTTGTTATTTTATTTGTATTGCTGATAACAATCCTTATGATATTTTGTAGTTTTGTTTCACTTATTTTTACGCATAGTATTTGGTTTTTTACAACCTTCAGTAAAGTGGGAATAAAAATTAAAGGTGAATATATACTTAATCTTCATTGTATACAAAATGTTGGTGCTACTTTTTCACATAACTATCATTTTGATTAAGGCATTTATTATACCTTGGCAAAATTTTCCCCATGACCTCCTCAAACAAGGATCACATTTTTTTTTAAACTGAAGTGTTTGTCTAATAGGGTTCTGTGCAATAACTCACTTCTTCACCACCATGTTTGACACTACAGCCTATAACCGTTCCTAACCAACCAGTACTGATGTATATTTTTTTAAAAACTGGATTGATGGAGTGATAAGAAGCATTGAAAATAATCAACGTTTCTTATCATATTCCCCTGACACTTATGCATGACACTGAAAAAATATTTCACAAATGAAGTCTCTCTCCATAGCTCATGCCTGTTATACTAACACATGCACTTTTAGCTCTTTTCTACATCCACTTGTAGGCAATCAAGTCTATATTTTTATGTAGTTATGTATCCCCTTTGACCACATTGTTGTCAAAAGTTCAAAGTTTTGTTAGGATTTTTGAATTCTCAAATATATATTTTTTGAGAAATTATTGTAGTCCCAATTTCTTCATCTCAAGAGTGAGCATTCTTGAGATGGAGGAGAAAGCTTCATATAGCACTGTGAAATCATAATAGCCTGCCTTTGTGATAATGGAAAAACTGCTTTAAAAGTTTCCACTTAGCTCTATCACATTATATACACATCAATGATCTTCATAAATGACAATTGCTGGATTGCCGAAATTGCAGGATTACAGGAAGTTTATTGAAAAACCCCATTTAAATAGTATAAACTTCTGTACACAGAAATGCAGTGACATGTTTTCCTCTTCTATGATTCCTACCAACTTCTATGATCAAAGAAAACCCACCTAAAAATGCACACGATCAGATTATCAAGAGTCTACTGTAACTGTTTTTTTTAAATTCAGAGTGCACATTGGCTTACGCAAGGGGGGGGGGGTTCTGGTTCTAATTCCCCTTGAGCCAAGATTATGGAATTTGGCTGTTCTCTTGACAATCTCGTAACTGGTGCAGAAATTTTCTGGAAAATAAAGTCAGCCATTGTAATAGAATTACTGGTGGTTATTTCATGTCATTCATCAGCATGTCCTTGAAAATGTTAGTGTGTACCCCTTCGTAGAAATCCAGTAGCTATTCAGATTTTACTCTCTGTACCGCCCAGGTTCCACTTTGCCCAAGAAATTGAAAATGTGATTCTTGTTCCAACAATGAGAAGCAATGCTGAAGGTAATATTATGACTTAAAGATAAAATTTACATATGCAGGAAAGAAAAAATTGTTATGATGTTGTGATCTTGAAATCCCAGGTGAGAGTGTAAAGAATTAGGAAAATGTGCCACATTTATACTTCTCAAGACAGGTGCGAAGTTACAAAAACTGGAGGGAAAAAAAGCAGATCCGAATAACTATCAGATCTGTTTAATCCATAAACTTTAAAGATCAAGCTGAATTACACTGATGTATAAAAGTGTTTGTCAGAATTAGAAACATAGTACAATCACCATGATATCAAAGAAATGATAAATTATGATCAAATTCTTGAATTTTTCTTGAATACATTGTTAAAAATAAATAGTTTTTTTTCCAGTATTCGTTGAATGATCAAGTGTTTAATAAATTCAGTTGTCACGAGTTCAGTGACTTACTCAGTAATTTTGCATGAATATTAATATTTTTCATTTATTTTTCTATGTAGGTTCGTCACCTAGGAAATGATGAAGTACATATTGTATGGTCTGAACATACACGAGATTACCGTAAAGAAATAATAGCTACTGAGTTTTGTGATGTACTTATTGTAATATATCCACTTGGTGGCCGTTTATACAGAATTCATATATCAAGAAAACCCGGGGTTTGTGTTAATTAATACTGCATGTATGAGTCTGCACTGATTTTCATAGCATGAACAACAAATGTAAAAATTCTTATAGCTCAAACTGTGCAACCAACTTTTATAAAACTTGTTGATAATCTTTGTCATACTATATTTCTCAGTTTTTCACGAATTTTAACCTTTTGTGACACAAAGCTTTTATATTCTGCATTGCCAACTACATGCATACTCAAACCTTCCAGACACATACTATAGCAGCAGTCAGCAAATAAATTGAAACCTGTTGATATAACAACAACTTCACAAATACTTTTTCCTCCATACATAGGGTTACCGGTTATCCTCATTTTTTATGCCAGTTTGAGTGTCCTCAAGCCATTTTGAAATTTCTCCTCTTTGTCTTCATTTTCAAGGTTCCAGAATTTTTCCTTTTTTTTTCTTTCTGAAGAAAAACATGCACTGGGTGAATCCAATACCTGTTCATTAGTCAGTGATTATTTCATTTTTTTGCATACATATTTACATGTTTTGACAAGCAGGCGTCTATATTCACAGAAAACTAGAACCCAAATTGCCTCCAAGAAGGACAAATTCTATTCTAGCTATGCTCCTGTCTCATCCATTGTGCTAACATAAAAAAGACGATCTGTAAACAGCTCTAGAAAAAGAAAAATACAACATGGAAATTAAAATGGTCGTTCCTTGGCCATGCCCAGATGGGTCCATGTGTTAAGACAGCCCTGCTTGTATAAGATGTAAGAATTACATTAGAGTTCTCTCTCAGTTATGAGAATACGATTGTTTGCTCAGTACTGGCTGATGTCATACACTGGAGGGAAGGGTTACTCAGATTTGGGAGAGATGGCTCCAGCCATTTCCCCAAATCTTGATATTCCCTTGGAGCTAGCTCGAGCCATCTCTTCATGACTCTCTGGGCTAAGTAATATTCCTGGGGCCTTTTTTAACTGGCTGGAAATACCAACCCACTTATTTACATACTTTCCAAAATCATAGCACTAGATTTCATTAGCAATCACAGCAATTTCATTATCATGCAATCTCCTATTCACATAAAAAACCCCCCAGGCAGTTCGTGGGTGGATACATGCATTAAAATGGTTTCCAGGGTTTATCTCTTACTTCTTACATTCAAAAATAAATAAATGGGTTGATTGGTTATTTTCTGTATTGTTGAAAAGTATCCCCTAAAAAAATATTGTATATTCATTGGATCCTGCTCCTAACATTCCCACTTGAAATGTTTTCCTGTTTAGTATAACTTATTTTCGTGGTCCCAACTAACTAATTCTCATTAGGTTTTCCATTTTAAAGCTTTTTCCCGCTTACAATGGTTTTCCACGACAGTTTTTTGGGAAATGTTACAAACACGATCCATTGTATATTAAAAGTGCCCTATTTTGGTTGGAAAAACAATTGTTGTTCTTTGCTGGTATAGTAGTGATGCCATCTGTTGTGTACATCTTCTTAGAACACATCAAGAATACCTCTGTAGAACACAGCACACTGTAACTCATCAACGAAAAATACAGTCCTCCTTCGATTTTGAGACCAGTTAACATGATTATCCAATTTAAACATTCTCTCCCATGGTGGGAGGTAAAGTACACAAATAATACTTGTCATCTTGCATACAGCCCTCCTTCATAAATCTTTATTTGTATTGTTGTGGTTAATACCACCAATCCTGTAGCTGCAGCAAGCATCAATCTGAGGAGAGACAGTATTTCAGCTGTGGGGAAGTGCAGAACGTTACATACATCTGTTATCTGAAAAAGTTGCAGCTCTTTGCCTACCTTCATCAGGTTGAACTTCTGAATTTTAAATGGTTCTGTATTTCCCCAACATCATTCACCACAGAACTGTAGACATTTAATTATCTTGCAACTTCCACTTGTGGCTCACCTACTTCGAGTCTGCAGATAGCTCTCTAAAATAACTTTATTGTCAAATGCTGCCTTGAGCTCATTTTATCAATTGACTGTTTCAAACTATTTTCTTTCATTGAAGCACAATAATTGACAACTTGATGATAAACAGATAAAACCTATGTGAGAAAAATTTGATTTTTTTCGTGAAGAAATCAACATGGGATTCCCATTTTAAATCAGAATCAACATAGATACCGAGATATTTCCACAACCTCTCTTAGACATTGACAATTACAGTCAAATCCCATTATAACGAAATTTTGTTAAAAAGGAATTTCAGATTTTTAACTTTCACAAAAAAGGATTCGTTGTAGCAGAATTAGATTCCAAGGAAAAAATACTTATTTACGTTATAGATAATAAAAAGAATGAAGTTGAATTTTAAAAATAGCACAAAGCAACTCAAATAAATTAAACATTGGAGATTTATGCATAAGTTTTACTTAATTAGCATTTTAGAGGCAAATAATCCGTAATATTTTTTTTTGCACAAGTATTGCGGAAGCAGAGGAAACAAAAAATTTCTCTAAAGTATATGCATGCTCAAACAAATAGTCTGGAAGGTTCCCTTTATCTGATAAATATCATTTTAGAGTTCCAAACTAGCTAAGGTATCAGATACTGTAGGTACCAAAGCATAAACTCTAGTGAAAGCTTGTCTTTGTCACTGCTGTCTGCAAGTGATTGTTCATTGTTTTCTTGTATCGCACGAACGATATCATTGTCCGTTAATGGTTCTGAAGTGAAGACATCATCGTTAGTGAAGTGAAAAGAAATCGTCCAGCATCCATTTGCAATGGACGTTTCTTTTGCAATGGATTATCACAAAGGCTGCAAATCGATGGATGCACTTTTATCAGCTTTATTCAGTGTTTCACAGAACTCTACTGCTATTAAATTTTCTTTCCTTCACCCATTACAAATGACTTTTTGAGCGATATCCTTCCAGGCTCCAGCTACCACATTCATAGCAGCATGGCCCCCCACATCCTGAAGCAGGGCCCCTAGGCTGGGATCTTTTACGGGCCCCCGATCAGACTTTCACGGGGCCCCCTTTATGCTGAATTTATAGAGTGAAAAAACAAAAAAAAAATGATTAAAATCCTCCCAGGGCCGGAGCCTTGTCATCCCACCCCTTGTGGGGGCCATGCATAGCGGGCTTGACATCCGGCCTCACTATGATTTCTTTATTGTAAAGCTGGTGAATACATATCAGCTGTTGCGTACAGTAATATCTTTTCACCACCTTAATTATGCATCAGTCAAATGGTTGCACAACAGATGTGCAGTTAGGAGGCATGTTTTCGATGCGAATCCACTCTAATTTTGAAGATTCAATGTGTGCAGTGCAATTGGCAATAAAAAGCAGGATATCTTTTTATTTTTTTATTTCATTTTTCCATAAAATTTAACTAGTCCCTCATTAAAAATTCTTGTAGTCATCCAAGACCTTCGACTTGATTTGTAATTACAAGGCAGTAATTACTGATCTTCAGGCACCATGGATTCACAAATTTTCCAATCACCATAACTTTTCTTTTTTTTGGTTCCGTTCATGTTGCAGCAAAACAAAGCAATTAAGGGTTGCTTGGAATTTTTGCCACCAATGCACTTGTCTTTTTCAAAGTTTTGATAGGTAACAGTTGGGAAAAGATTCCGGCTTTGTCTGCACTGAATACATCGGAAGGATCATATGACTTTATCACTTTCGCTATTTCACCAGCTTTCCAGTCATTGACATTTTTCATATCAACTGAATTTGCTTTCCCGCAAATCTGGTTTGTTACCAAACCATACCATTCTTTGAAACGATTCAGCCAGTCGACACTTGCTTTAAAGATTTCCCATCACAGCAAAAGCATGTGCGAATTCTAAAACCTTTTCTCCTATGAGTGGACCAGTAACTTGGTGCATTTTGGAAACAAATGTCCTGAAACCAGGTAAAAACAGCTGCATCCACATCTTTTAAATTCGAAAGTTAGATCCTTTTCCTAGGAGATCCTATAACTACTGTTTGAATTTACAATTTCAATTTCGTCCAATTTTTTTCAAAACCTTTGAAAGAGTACATGGAAATTGACTTTTGTTTTTTTGGACACTTGTTTTCGAGTTCGTTATAACGGATTTTTCATTTAATTATATTGGAATTGCACAATACATTGTTGCTATGTAAATTGATTTGAAGGATTGGAAAAGTTTTCGTTACAACAAGATTTTTGCTATAACGGATCCGACTGTACAAGCCTGATGTGAACAACCTGTTGCATGAGAGCTGAGACTTCCCCTGAGACAAAAGTGAATAAACTTTGTTTTGTCTAGGTTTAACTTCATGTCGTTCTGAGCAAACCAATCTTTAATAGTTAGAAGATCATGCTCAGTCTGAGTTATTAGTGTATATTGATCGGCCCATGAATAAAGAATTATAAAATCATTGCCGTATGTAATAATTTTACCGAAAAGTTTTAGAGAACAAAAATCATTGATGAAAATAATGAAAAGCAATGGACCCAAAATAGATCCCTGAGTGGGGTTACCAGATTCAAAAACTGAGAAAGGAGGATGTTTGCGCACGCACCCTTAGTGATGTCACTTATACCAATTTTCACAATATTTGGCTCCACAATTTTGACCAGTAAAAGCGGTCACAACAATATTTTTTCCCAACTCTAAATCAGAACTGCTAAAAAAAGCAGAAACAGAAAAAATGGGAATTTCAACAGCTATTGGTGAATGCATGGGGAGAAACCACAGAAACACTTATATCAGTGAAGAAATATATGCTTCAAAGTGTAAAAAAAAAAATAATTTCCCCAGAAAAAAAAAGAAAAAAAATTTCAGAAACCTGAAAAGGAGGACAAAAAAGGGAATTTTCCGAAAAGTAGTAGGATGCCTGAAATGACATCAAAAAGGAGGACGGTGTGTAACCCTATCCTTGGGGAACTCCTCTACCAATGTTCGAGTAAAAACTGAGTTAATTGTGAATTTTAATGCTTTGTGTTCTATTTCTTAAGTATGATCTGAACCAAAGAAGTGGTTCACTTCTGACACCAGCATAATAAAGTTCTCTAAGTAAAATTTAGTGATTTACAGTGTCAAATGCCTTAGAGATATCAAGAAAAATAGCAATAGTTTGTTTATTGGCATTGATGCTTTTATAGTTAAATTTGCAAACGTTTTGTTAGATTTTTATATTTTCAGCATCTCTGCTACTTTGTTAATTTAAATATATTATTCTCCCTAATTTTATTGATTTATCGAATATCAGTGGTGGAAGACCCTCAGTCTGCCTGAGTGATGCTTTATTTTTAAAGTTGAAATCACAAGCTTTTTTAAACTTGTCAAACCATCACTGATGTGCTATTCTTTTTGTTAGAACATTTCCCCTTTGGCATATATCTTAATAATTGTTTGTATGACAGTTTTAATTAGGGGCATGTGTGAAGTGTTTAGGACTTGTGGGTGCTCGACTTCAGTTTTTCGTTGAAGATGCTGATTTCTGAAAGTGCTCTGCCGCAGGATACAAAATTCTGTGGGTGCCACCCACAGCACCCCCAGCTTTGATGCCACTGCTTTTTACTATAGTTTATTAGAAAAGCATGAATGGTTTTGAGTGTACTTTGATTTGTTTCATCTTCAAAAGAGCAAAAAAAAAATAAATAAATTTTATATCAAATATTTTTTTCCTAAATATTTTTAACATGTCACCTTTTATCCTATTCACACCTGAGCCAAAAAAGTCAAAATGTCCTTTAAAAAGAATTTTATTTAAATTAATTGATTAATTAGGGTTAGTTAGTGCAATTTCTTTACTAGAATCATTTGAGATAGGTACACGTGTAGTTTTCAGGTCTTAATTTATAAAAGAAATAATTAAAAATCATTTAAAACCATTTAAACTGAGGTGTATATATGTGTGACTCTGGAGCAAAGAGGTTATGGTATCAGCACAAGTTACCTGTTTTTAATGATATAGGTTGACATTCAAAAATGGGCAACCTCTGGACCGGAGTAATATCAGATTTTTCATGGTTGTTATGCTGTATTTAACAGAAAATTACTATCTGTAGAGTCTTTTAAAGAAAGAAAATTATATATATAAACAATGAATTGCAAGCATAAAATTTTAATGCTCACCAACTAAATAAAATAGTGGTACAGAATTTCAGTTCAACTAAATAAAATAGTGGTACAGAATTTCAGTTCAACTAAATAAAGAAAACAGTGGCTTGCCAGGGCCGCAACTAGATGTTTGGTCACCTGGGACAAGTGCGCAATTTGCGCCCCCTTGTAATGTGGAAGGAGAGGTTTGAGAATAAAATTTGTGTCCCCTCTGGTCTAGCTTCCGGGGCACGAGATATGCTTGCTCCCCACCCCCCTAGTTGCGGCCCTGTGACTTGCCAACACAGTAACTTTGTAAATGCGCTCCAAAGTTCATGCTGGAAATTTGAAGGAACAGAATTATCGATGGCTGCATTTTTTAATGTCAACCTGTGCTATTTTCAATGTTAACATTACAATATCCATCAGTATGCTATGTTCAGACATCTTTTATTTCTATCTACCAAATATTGACACAAAACTTCCTAAACAACACAATATTTCCATTTAAGAAACATACTAGATAGAAAGAAATGAAATGATACTAAAAGAGTCTACATAATCAGTTTTAGCTTTTTTATTGTTATTATTAATGTTTTCACACATGCTCTTTTTTCCCTTCAGGTGCCTTTTTTTGGTCCACTTTTCAATGGAGCCATAGTAGAACATAAAGTTCTTGCTATTCTTGTCAGAAATACTGCAATAAATGCTAATAGAGCAAAGCGATCCCTTGTATCATTGTACATGAACTAGTATCCTTTTGCTTTTTTTGAAATATTGAAAGTTTTACTTGGACTGAACCCTCACAGATTATCTAGTTATTCAAAATATTTTTGTTTATGATGAAACAAATCAAGCTTTCCTTGCCATCATTACTACTGCTATATAAGAATTTCTAGCTACTTGACCATCTCTTGAAGAGTCAACATAGTCAATGTTTCCAATCAAAGTAGTGCAAGCATAATCAGACATAGCCTAAATACTAGCTTTCTGATTACTGACTCTTGAAGATGCCAATTACTTATGCAAATGAAACATTTAGTATTTTGACTCTTACAAGATGGCCAAATAGCCAAAAATCCTTCCTCAGGGTTATCTAAGTTGTGTTTTAAGCGAAAGATTCAGCTACTGTGTAAGACATATTGATTAAATGACAAGTCACTTTATGTACAGAAATACAAAATTATTACATCTTTGCTTTGTCATAGGATGCATAATCATTTTGTTACTATGCTCTGCTGTTATACTGCATGTTCTCAACATGTAAATGCTCTTGGAAGTTGTCTGACAAATTTGCCTACTGCTTGATAATTTTTATTCTTTTGCCTTATTTATTTATTCAATACTGCTTGGCTGAGGCCTATACAAGGGAATGCGGTGGTGAAGTTTGACAGAGACAATTGATGTTACAAAGGAAATCAAAAACTGTTGTACAATCAATAATGTTTGACGGGAGGTTGTTCCAGTCGGTTATCGTTCGAGGAAAGAAACTAAATGTAAAACAATCTGTGGACGCACAGATGGGTTTCAATTTTTGTGAATGGTTAATTCTTTTTGAAAATTGTGAAGCTGGAGTTAGAAAATTCGAAGTGTCGATATGAAAATGGCCATGAAGGATTTTGAAAAGGAAAGATAATCGAGAGATATATCTACGGGTAAAAAGCGGTTGCATATTGAGTTGGCGCTTGTGTTTGGTGATGGAGGCAGAGGATGACCAACAGTTAAGAATGAAGCAGGCGGGTTTATTTTGAACAGATTCTAATTTGTCTATGTTTGAGAGAGTATCGGGTCCCAGATTTCACAGGCATATGAGAGTACAGGAAGGATGTAGGTTTAGAAGCAGAGATGTCTGTGGTGACGGATGGAGTTTTTGAGGTTCCGACAAAGAAAAAAGAATTTTTGGAATCACTTATGAAAGATGTAATCGACATGGAGATTCCAACGGACGTCAGCAGAAATAATTACACCCAGATATTTATAATTAGAAACTTCTATGATTATAGAATTATTGATAGTGTAAGAAAAATCGAAGGGAAGTCTTTTGCAAGTAATTTTCATAAAGACTGTTTTTGAAGATGTAACATGTAAGAGCCAGACGACCATGTTTAAGGAAGGCACGTTTGCTGCTTGTTGCAGCCTAAATGGAAGTGTTAGCATCCGAATCAGCTGCAGCGACCAGCAGTGCTCGTTAAGCTGCCAGATGCTTGGGCTTACCACCATCCTCTGTACACAATATTCTTTCTGGAATTCCTTGATCTGTACCCATATAGATTTCAGTCGTGCAATATGAACTTACCAGCGGATACCGCACAGAGGGGAGCATTTGCAAGGAGGGCTTTCTCCAAAATCGAACAGAATCCCACGTGAGTCTTTAACATCTTGTAGACAGATGAAGCTTCTTTTTCGCTTCATGACAACGTTAAAACCCATAATTGTCACATCTGGGCGACGTCTAGTCCATGTGAGTACACGCAGAAACCATTGCATTCCCCAAAAGTGGCAGTGTGGTGTGGGTTCACAGGTTCGTTCATCGTAGGACCCTTCTTCTTTGAAATGCAGTGCCCAATGACTGGGTGGGAAACAGCTGCGGTGAGTGCGCAGCATTATTTAATGCTTTTCCACAAGAAGGCTGTGCCATGTTTGCATGAAAGAGATGTGCTTTCTGCCGTCACGTTTATGTCAAAAGGCTATACTGCTACTCCGGTGAAGGCATTCCTGATACACAGACGTTCGGGAAAGACAAAATCATTAGCAGGCATTACAGGTTCCCATGGCCTCCTTGGTATCCAGATTTGACACCGGCAGACTTCTGGTTATGGGGACATTTGAAATCTTGGGTGTATCGATCCGGTCCATCCAATCTGTCAGAACTGGAAGATGCTATCCACCGAGAGGTACCAGTGTCATGTATACATCTGGATCTGCTGCCATTGCTGGATTTGTGACTCACCTGCAATGTGTTATCCCCTGTGGTGGTGGTCATGTGGAACACATACTGCTGTAACAAATGATTTGGAGACATTCTGTTCATTATTTGCATCTCTTTTCTTTGACTTGTGTATATCAGCACCACCTGTCGGCTGTTTTTGAGTTTTTTCCCAGTCTTAAAAAATTCCTGTGACGTAGCAATGCTAACCCTGCAAACCGTTTTTTATTTCAGTTATTTTTCTGGTTTTTATGCATTTTTTAAGTTTCTACTGACTTTTGCCCACCCTGTATATAGAAAATGATGCTAACAAACATATAGATCTAAAATACCATTATATGAAAGATTCCATTGCAAAAAGGTGTCATTTAGACTTTTAGAGGTACTAAAAATCTAAAGTGACATTGCAGACATATTTACAAAGCCATTGCCAAAGATTCAATTTCAAAAATTTTGAGATGTCATTTTTGGTTGTTAGAAAACAATTATTAAATTTTGTGTTGAATGACCAAAATATGAATGATGTTACTTTAGGCGACTCCAAAACACAGTTTAAAAAAATATCATACCAGAGAGAGATTCATCATTATATTGGATATTGTTGTTGTGTAGACTGTATATAACTTTTCATAATGTCTCATGCCAGTTTAGTCTTTATATATTTGTGCACCTTTAAAATGTCTTAACTTAGCACTTAGCTTTGAGGAGCGTGCAAGATCTCTTGAAGTAGTTATGAAAAACCATAAAGAGCGAACTACATTTGAGCAATTTGCATCTGATGTATATTCACCTACCTCTTCCAAATTCTCTGTTCCTTCCAGATCATCTGGTAAATTATTTTCATTACATTTTCTTTTAAATAGATTGTTTGGTGATAAAAGATCATACACGTATAGAGAGAGATTAATTGTGTATGCCAGGGTTTGACAAATCCTGCATGCCAAGTTACCATGGCAACTTAAGAAATTGGTAGTGGTTCCTAAAATGTTTATATGTGTAATCAGTGTTTTTCCCAGAGCCATTTTGTTAGGTGGACTATCCAGCAATTTCAGTTAAACCTCCTACCAAAGATTTCATATAATAACAGCTGAAATTTTATGATATTATTCTTCGTACACAAGTTATCATCCAGATGTTTCTTCCATGGCCCCCACATGGGGGGGGCTGACAGGGCTCCAGCCCTGGGACCTGGGAGTCAGGGGGCCCTGTGGAAAGGTCTTTCCGATTTTTTTTCTTTTAGATATGTTCTATAGGAAAATAGACAGGACTCTTTTATATCAGTCATATCAATTTGTAGTCGTATGGACGGATATCTTGAACTACGTACCTTCTATTCTCATTGAAATTTTTTTAAACTATACACATGTACAAGTAAACAAAAGAAAAACAAATGGAAACGAAGAAAAGAACATTGTACAAGGCCCCCCCCTCTCGGATGGCACAAGGTTTCTAGAATATATAGTCGTTCTCCTAGGAAGGAAAAAAAGGCATTGCGATGGTCAAGGACACCAGCATTTTGTGTGTGTCCTCAGGGCGACCACGCGACCCCTGCTGTTTCAGTTTGTAGAAGGCCATAATGTCTGGATAGAATGAAAATTGGCGTAAACACACGTCGTATTCCACAGTGAAATTGCCTTTGGGTGCAGTGGCGGATCATGATTTTGGGAGGACCCAGGCGCAACCTGATCTGGAGGCCCCCCTATCAGGGGCGGAATAAAGGTAGGGCTGTCACCCCCCCCCCCCCCCCGAGAGCAGAAAAATTAAATGGAAAAAAAAAATGTTTTCTACGTTTTTGACTGAATAACAAACCAAGAAAATAAATTTGCTTAAAAAAGGGAGAAAATTCAGAATTTTTTCCAAAAAAAATCAGAACCGTCCTGAAAAATTGAACACATGGTCACAACCACCGCCCCCACCCACAAATTTGCCTTTATCCACCACTGCACCCTTTTAGCCCTAATAAGAACGAGATGGTTCACTAAAATGAACAATATTATGAAAATCATAACTTTTTTTTTATTTTTGCATCACCAAAACCATAAACACAAAAATAAGATAAGGAAATATAATGATATTCTCTGGTACTAGATGAAAAATAATCATACTCCCATTAAAAAAAAAAAATCACAGTAAAATTCTGCATCATATTTTTAGTAATCTAAGATGTCCGTCCTGGTGCCTTCAGCCACACGGCAAAAATGGAGATCCGTCATAGTTTTAGTAATTTAATATTACTGATTAATAAAGATTTGATATCTCAAATATAATATATTTGATTTGATATAAAGATACTGATAATATTTAATAGAAAAACATTTCTTCAATAGAGGGAAGAAATTATATCAGAGTAAATATAAGAATTATATTTTTAATGGAAGAAATTAGTTCAGAATGAATAAAATTTAATGAAAGAAATTATTTCAGAATGAATTAAAATTATTGTCAATGAAAGAAATTATTTTAAAAATTTTTTTTAGAAATTATTATTTTTTATTTGTTTATTCTATTTTATTTTTACTATTATTATATTAATTATTATTATTTTCTCTTTCAGCCACCTCGTTGGGCACTCTGCCTGTTGTGGCCTTTGCCTTTGTATTATTTGTATTCAGAGTGAATAAAAATCTTCTATATTATGCCCCCCCCCCGTTTCGTTTAATAACGAAAAATGCCACAGTATAACATTGTGGCCCGCGTACTTTATAAAATGTTTCAATATGGCCTGCTATGCCTCAAAGGTTGAAGACCACTGCAGTAGACTCTCGCTAATCCGGTACGTATTAGACCACGGTGTGCCAGATTTTACCGAAATTGCTGGATATACTTTGAAGAAACCCATTGAAATAATATATGAAATTTCGTGCAAAGACATAGTCAGGACTTGATCAGCAATTAAGAAATATTAGAACGTGTTAGGGGTTAGGGCATCAGGAGAAAAGTGACACCACACCACCTAAATATCCTGGACTACTGGACGTGCTGGATTAGAGCACGACCGAATTCTCGAGAGACTACTGTAGTTGAATTGAAATGCTCAAATAAAAATTTATCAGATAATTTATATATTTTTAGTTTTGCTTACCGTTATTTTTGGAGATTCTGCAATCTAAATCCTAAAGGAAATCTTGAGGATCGGCATGAAAATTTTTTTCATTACAATAACACACATTACAATTACATTAACAGTAAACACTTTTCGGTCTGACACAAAGATGTTGTCTACCCAAGCCTCCTTGACCAATCCAAAAATGTAGCTCTTTTTTTTAGAAAGAAGGAAAAGAAACCCCCTTGATTTTTTTCAGCCGGGGAGGGAGTGTTAAAAGAGAAACAGAAAAATCACGTGATTCAGAATGCATGTCATTCAGCATTCATTTCAAACCCCACTTTTTTTTTGTCATATGGGCGTATGGTTACAGTCATAGATTGCAAATGTATATGTTGTTTGAACCAGCTTATAGTATTTCATTCAAACAAATGGGAGACAAAATCACAATAAGAGCTCTACTACAGCTTTGTCTACTACATTCATTTTAATTAGTACGAGTGTCTCTTCCTGTCGATGTCGCCGCTTGCCGATAGCCATCTTGCCATCCATTATACTGTATACAAAAGCTTACACCAAAGCTGTCGTATTATCGGCGCCCATAAAAGCATTTAATACTGTGGAATGAGACATCTGTTTATGCCTTCACTCCAATTTTCATTTCGGACAGACATTAGGACCTGCTGTTCTCACCCCTCCTCCTGCTTGTGCCCTTAGGGAAATACTGTTTGAAAATGACCCTCCCTGAATGATCGCTTTACAATGTCTCTTCTTTCTTTGTCGGGGAAGAACTGGCCCTTGAGAGCTGCGTCTTGTAAATTGTTCTTTTCTTTCAGTTCCCGTTTTTCTTCCATAACTCTAAAAAAAAGGGAGAGCAGATACTGTACTTAGTTCAAGAGCTTTGTTGATACGCATGTAAATTCATATGTAGGATGAAGCACACAACTATTTGGAGGCCCCCCGCTCTGCTGAGGCCCCAGGCGCGCGCCTCATGCGCCTGTGCGGTAATCCGCCACTGTTTGGGTGCCGATAAAGCACATGAAGCCCCCCCCCCAACATCGTGGAACAGGGGCCCCATAGGCTGCGCTCTTCAGCGGACCCCCTCTATAGTGAACTAATGGTGTGAAAAAAACACAAAAAATGACAAGAATGGTCCAGGCCCCAGGCCTGAAGCTCCGCCAGCCCCATTCTCGTTATGATACTGAGAAAGCTTTGCTGCCAGCTTTTGTACAAAATACAGTGGATCCTGCATATAACGTTTTCCTCCTTAGTGCGACTTATTTTGTGACTCTTTGGTGCCAACTCTGATTGATAGAGATTTCTCATCGAGATTTCTCGTTTAAAGCGTTTTCCCGCAAAAAGTATTTGTACACTGTATTCCTGAGCTATATGAAATGCATAAAAAAATTGTTTTTTTTTCTGCGAATTATATAAACTGAAGAGCCAGAAAACTGGTAAAGGCATGCGTATGCAAATAAAGAGATATGGAACCAATCAGAGTACGGCGCTGCGGTCGGCAACGCCAATATAACACAACAAGTGTCTGGCATAGTTGTTAGATCGGTTACTGCTGCTGCAATGGCAGGTTATCAAGATTCAAGTGAGTTTGAATGTGGTGTTATAGTCGGCGCACGAGAGATGGGACATAGCATCTCCGAGGTAGCGATGAAATTTGGATTTTCACGTATGACCATTTCACGAGTGTACCGTGAATATCGGGAATCCGGTAAAAAATTAAATCTACGACATCGCTGCAGCCAGAAAAAGATCATGCAAGAACGGGACCAACGACGACTGACGAGAATCATTAAACGTGACAGACGTGCAACCCTTCCGCAAATTGCTGCAGATTTCAATGCTGGGCCATCAACAAGTGTCAGTGTGCGAACCATTCAACGAAACATCATCGATATGGGCTTTCGGAGCCGAAGGCCCACTCGTGTACCCTTGATGACTGCATGACACAAAGCTTTATGCCTCGCCTGGGCCAGACAACACCGACATTGAACTGTTGAGGACTGGAAACACGTTGCCTGGTCTGACGAGTCTCGGTTACAATTGCTTCGAGCTGATGGACGTGTACGGGTATGGAGACAACCTAATGAATCCATGGACCCTACATGTCAACAGGGGACTGTTCAAGCTGGTGGAGGCTCTGTGATGGTATAGGGCGTGTGCAGTTGGCGTGATATGGGACCCCTAATACGTCTAGATACGACTCAGACAGGTACGTAAGCATCCTGTCTGATCACCTGCACCCATTCATGTCCATTATGCATTCCGACGGACTTGGACAACTTCAGCAGGACAATGCAACACCCCACAAGTCCAGAATTGCTACAAAGTGGCTCCAGGAACACTCTTCTGACTTTAGACACTTCTGCTGGCCACCAAAATCCCCAGACATGAACATTATTGAACATATCTGGGATGCCTTGCAACGTGCTGTTCAGAAGAGATCTCCACCCCGTCTTACTCCTACGGATTTATGGACAGCCCTGCAGGATTCATGGTGTCAATTACCTCCAGCACTACTTTAGACATTAGTCGAGTCCATGCCAAGTCGTGTTGCGGCACTTCTGCGTGCTCGCGGGGCCCCTACACGATATTAGGCAGGTGTACCAGTTTTTTTGGCTCTTCAGTGTATATATATATATATATATATATTTGTTTATTTATAGCTTGAATTTTACTGACACATAGGTGCCAGAACCTGGTCGCTGAGACTATTTCAGCCTCCCTCCTAATAAATTCTGTGATTGGGTGGAGCGCCCCTAATAATTAATGAATATAAAATGCAACGCAACGTTTGCCTGTCCCCCTCCCAATGTACAGGCTGGAGTCCCATATATACAGGACGATTGACAATTTTCAATCCCCCTCAATGTTTTCTTCATGTTGGTGCCGCTGACGGACAAAACATTTTTTTCTAATTGTTTATGCTATAATTCTTTTTTTTTTCTTGATTTAGCACCCGAGCTGCCTTTGCCCAGCATGGAACCTTTTGCTATCTTTTAATATATTGAAGTTATTTTACATAAAGCATTTTAGATATCAATGGTTCTCAAAGTGTCATCGCAGTTCCTAGAGGCATCGCTGTGAGATTGCAACATTAATGTGTGTTAGTTCCATTCTGTAAATTTTTTTTTTCTGAACTGTTCAGCAGAGAAATGATGGCTAGGACAAAGAGGATTGGCGAACCTTCGAGAACCACTTGATACTGTATAAATTAATTATTGCTTACCTAGTTGCTTCAAAAATAAGGCCCATGCACGCAGATGTCTTATCTTGATGAAGAGTTCAAAGGAAATGAATGGCACAAATGACCAAGCCGCTGTCACATAAGTCAATTACCCCATATATCTGTTGGTATCAGTCACAAACAACGAGGCAAATTTTTCTAAAAAAATCCTTAATTTTCTTCGGAAATCCAAATGGTCCACTGAAATAAAATACACCCTGAAGCAAAGGAGGGAACGCCTGCTAAGACACAATCGAGAAAAAAAAGGGATGTGTGTGTTCTCTCTCTTTTTCTACAGGTGCCTCTTCGTAGGTGCCTGACCGTGCAAAACTACTGGACATGTGTACATAAAACAAGCCGACAGAACAAGACGTATAGGGTGAAAAAAATTGTTAGTTTTTTCACTAAAACAATCAATAAAAGGTTTCCGTTTTACTGTGGGTGCTCAAGCAGCCACAGCACCCCCCCCCTGATTCCGATGCCACTGCTAAAACATGTCTGGATACCCTCCATCCCTTAGGCAAAACCAGAAATCTTTGTGAGAAAGAAGGGTGGACCCTCCTTTATTGGCACCTAAAGGCTATATCAATTTGTTTAGACACCAGAGGCTCCAGCAAGATTCAAGACGCATAGGAGGGAAACAGACAGTTTTTCTTTTCAATTTCTTTTTTTTTCATATTCAATATTTGCGAAAAAATGAGAAATCGATGTAGGAGATTTTTATTTCTGAATCGATTCTGTGGGTGCTCTGCCCCGTGACACAAAGTACTGTGGGTGCTCAGGCACCCACAGCACCCTGGCTCCGACGCCACTGATTTGTGGGGGTCGATATTTTCTCATCAAAACTGACTCGGGTATAAGCCGACCCCCCACTTGAGAAATGAATTTTTCCACAAAATAACTTGGCTTATACACGAGTATGTATGGTAATTAACATAATTAATCCATAAGTATTTCTTATATGTTAATGAAAACTAGCTTTTACGATTTAATTATGTTATAGCTCAACTCAAGGAATTATTATTATTTTTTTTTTTTTTGAACTTTATTTAACATGATGAAATAGCACAAAATAATAAAACAAATTCACCAAGAGATCCCGTGGATCTGTACTGATGAACACTAAGTATCGATGAGTAATTACAATACAATTTCAAGGACAGAACAAACATAAACAAAACAAAAAAAAGAGGGGGGGAAAAAAAGGTTGATACTTATATCGAAGTAATTCTGCATCTGTGAGCAATTATACAATTAGAATACAATACAACATTTCAGATATACAGTATATTTTCATATAAATTATAAATGAAGATTATGTAATGCTAGATTGATGCGAGAATTGTTCAACGACTTTGACATGTGGAGGCAAACAGTAGGAAGTGTACTTAGACATTTGGAAAATTCGATTTAGCACTGATCGATAGAGCTCTGTTTTTGTTGTTTTTTTCCTTGTTTTTTAAAAATGATCGTTGATGTTAGCTATTGAGAAAAGGTAATTTTTTAAACATTTTTTCAGTAACGGTATTGAAGGGGGAAAAAGAATATCATGCGGCAGTTTGTTATAAAATTTCGGAATAAGATATGTAAAATGGTTTTTCTTCACTGTTTTATGTATCAAGGGAATATTAAGAATGTTATTGTATCTATTTGATGTCCTTGATAAATTAAGAGGGAGACTAAGTTGTTTTTTATTAAGTAGGAGAATCGATTTATAAAAATATAAATACCGCAAAGGGAGTATGTTAAGTTGCCGGTAGAGATCAAATGACGGAATTGAGTAATTGCCAGTTAGTGATCGGATTATTTTCTTTTGGATCTGGATGATGGGTCGCAACGTATTGATGTAATCACTGCCCCAAACAGTTAGTCCATATAATAGATGAGAATGAAAAAGGGAATAATAATATGACAGCAAAAAATGAGTATTTAGATAATGTTTTAGATAATAAAATTTATAAACTATAAAACAAAGTTTTGATTGGATATGTTTTACATGGGACTTCCATTTAAAATTTCGATCTATAACAATACCTAGGTATTTAATGGAGCTCACTTGTTCTAATGGAGTACAGGTACATAAAAGATCAGTAGGACAGTTTTTATTATGAAAAATGAGGTTACAGTTATCGAAATTAGTGAGGTTTGAGAAACTAATGTATTTTGTTTTTAGAATGTTTATTTCGAGATCATTTGATCGAAACCAATTTCGGACTTTGATTAAATCGTTGTTAATAATATGATCCAATGATTGATGATCATTCCCAGAATAAAGAAGTACAGTGTCATCCGCAAATGTGATTATTTTGGCATTTAGTTCAAGGTTACAGAAATCATTAATATAGATAGTGAAAAGCAACGGTCCCAAAGTAGTTCCTTGTGGAATTCCTCTGTGCATGTTCACTTGACTACTAATATGCTTACCACACTTAACAGATTGAGATCTATTATTAAAATAGGACTCAAATAATTTATAAGCAGTACCTCTAATACCATATGTGTGCAATTTAGCAAGCAATATATTGTGATTGATGCTGTCAAAACATTTTCGTATATCAAGAAAAATTGCTATTGTTTGTTTTGAGTTATCTAAGCTATCAACTACAAATTTGCTAAATTCGATTAGTGCAGTTTCAGTGCTTTTGTTTGGCAGGAAATCATGTTGATTTTCTGAGAAAAAATTATTAGCATTTAAAAACGAGTATAATCTACATTATAAGATAGATTCCAATATTTTGGATGCAGTACTGAGAACTGAGACTGGTCTATAATTGCTGGGGTCATTCTTGTCACCGGTTTTATAGATAGGGGTAATGATTGCTTTTTTGAGTGATTCTGGGAAAACACCACTTTGAAAACAATTATTAACTAGATCAGAGAATACCTGAATGACGCTGTCAGGAAATCGCTTCCAAACTTTTGAGTTCATTGCATCGATGGAAGATACTGAGTTTTTTAGTTTGTTAATAATTTTCTTTATTTCAAAAATATTAGTTGAAGAAAGAAAAATTTAAACCAATTTTGTAAACCATGTACGTAGTTTTTATAGTCATCCATGGAAACTACAGTATTTCTTCCAATACTATTGAAATACAAGTTAAATTGATTGGCAAGAATCAGAGGTTCAACATTTTCTGGAAGTACATTCTCTTTATTCTCAGTGCCTAATATTCTGTTAACAAACTTCCAACGCTCAGTATTGTTACGACATTCCGAGAACTTGAAAGAGTAGTACTGTTTTTTAGATTGCTTTATTTTAGATTTGATTCTTGATTTTATATTTCTATATGCAGTTTCTATAGAAAGGTCATATGGATATTTTCTTGTTTTTATGTAAAGTTGTTGTTTTGTCTTAATCAAATTGCAAATTTCGCCTGTAACACATGGTTTACCGATCTTCTTCCTTGAAACAATTTTTCGGTCACTGGAATGATTTTGGACAATGACATTCATGGTGGATAAAAAATTATCAAAATCTTTTTCGGGATGAGTGTGATCGAATCGAAATTCATAATTTTGGAGAAAATTTGACATATCAGTATACCGAATAATTTTCATTTTCCTATGTATCGTTTGACTTATTTTATCTAATATTGGGGTGGCAAAGTGAAGTTTACAAACGATCAGAAAATGGTCAGTTATGTCTGTGTCAACTATTGATGAATAGTATTTGGTAATATTAGTTGAGTGACGTAGATAAATATGATCAATACAACTATCAGAAAGAGGCCTAGTTTGATCAGTAATTAAGGGAAGGAAACCATGTCCTGACAACATATTCATGTAATCTAGATCGTCATTATTGGGTTTTAATATGTTAATATTGATGTCACCTACCAATAGGACATTTTTAGATTTTGTATTCATTAATATAGAGTCAAGTTCTTCAACAAATTCTGATTTTGAAATTGAGTGTGATCGATATAAACAAAGAATAGTTAATTTGAGTGATGGCTGGTTAATGTCAATCACCTCAGCTGTTTCCATTGCGATTGACGTAATGTTATTATAATTTAAAGATTTATTTGTGTACACCAATATGCCTCCTGAATTATTGTAATTTCTACAGCATGGGAATAAATCAAAATCTGATATTTTATAAAGGTCAGACTCTACATCAAAAATCCACACCTCCGAGAGAATTATAATATCTATATGATCAACACAACTACTTATAAATGACATAAAATGGTCAAAATTGGCCCTAACGCTTCTTATATTCAAGTGAAAAACCTTAAAATTTGATATATTACTAATATTGTTACGTTGAATATTGTGAATAACGGAAAGAAACCTTTCTAGATCCTCCAAGGTGCTCATTTTGAGATTTCAATTTTCGTTACTATTAATTGACATGAGATAAGTCATCTACATGACTGATTTTGAACACCCTGGAGTCATCTGTTTTACGCATAAAAACTTTACCGTCACGAATCCAACAATACGCAAAGTTGTGTTGTTGCTTATATTGTTTAGAATGATAAAACACATTTTTCATGTATGGGCTCAAATGTTCATTAAAATAAACTGGTGTGGGTCATAGTCTGCTGTCGATCGAAGACGCTTTCAGTTTCTTAGATTTTGTCAACTTGAGAAAATTGTCACGATTAGATTTTTTATCGAACTGAATTATGATCGGCTTTATTTTATCTTTCATCTTCGTAGGCACTCGATGTATAACTGTAATATTGCCCACCATATCACTTTGCACCTGATCAGCTATTCTTGCCTTCAATTCAATCACATCCTCATTTTCAGTCTCCGGAAGGCCTTGGATCTCAATGTTACAGCGACGGGAATATTGTTGTAGTTCACCAATTTCAATCTGAAGTTTCTTGACTTCAGTTTTTAGCTCAGAATTTTCCGATGACAGTTCTTGTTGCTTTGTTTGTAGCTCAAGTAATTGGGATTGATAGTGCTTGTTTTGGTCACTCAGTTCTTTGAATTGTCAGCACATGTATGATTTCAGTGATTGTATGTTAGCATAGAATGCTTCACTTATTCCGTTCACGATCTCTCTTATATCACTCGGCATGTTTTCAGTATCAAGAGAGAGTAACTGCATATCCATTAATGGTTCGGGATCCAGATCCCTCATAGAAGTATCCCCTGGATCATCTTGTCTACGTGGATCTTTCTTCGATGACTTGCTTGTTGTTTCTTTACATTTAAAGCATATCCAACTCAGAACCCGATCACGCCTCAGCCTGCGGAATACCAGTTCGCTGAAACCTCCACAACCATAATGGAAGATGTCTTTGCATTTAGTGCAACTAATTGAATCGTCTGGAGTTATGATTGTCTCCACACACCTGGAACACACTTTCTCTGCCATACCGAATAAGATCAGAGCTCTCTTATTATTTGTATTATATGAATAAAAAAATATTTAACATATAGTACACATCCGTAAAATTATGTGATTACGAAAAATTATATATGTTATATTAAAACTGAAATGAGTTACGATAAGAAAAAAAAAATTAGCAGTCAAACAATAATTTTCAGAGAGAGCCTCAATCGTACACACCCACTCGCCTAGCTGTTGCCACCCATTCATCATGTTAGATAAAGTTCAAAAAAAAAAAAATTTCGACCCCACAATCAGTAGTCATTCTTGTAGCAGTGTTCGAGAAACCGGCATTATTGGTACGGGATATGTCCGAAACCCCAATAATGTCAAAGACATCGAAAACATCATTGGCTTTGATACCAGGTGTGCTAATGTCGATTGTAAAGCCTTTTTTCGCTCATTTTCTCACATTTCAGGGAGGACCAGACCTCCAAGTCCCCCCCTCGCTACGCCCTTGATGTGGTTGCATAAGAATTGTATTTTGCGTTTGAAAATTCTTAATGTTATTATTAATCCTATAATAAAGATGGATGTTTTCTTCAGTTACTTTCAATATGTTTAAATAGGAACAGGCCTATCATTTGGCTTTTGAAAATACACTAAAAATGGTATATATATATACACAAATATATTGTTATGATCTATAAATGATAGATGGCGCAATTTGTTTGATGGCTCTCAAAAATATCGAAATTGGTTGGCAACAGCACTTGATACCAGTTCCGGTTTAGCGCAAAGACATGCGATCGGCGGAGAACTGGCGGAGGCTTGTCCGAGAACATTCCAGTGGGATCGGCCCCTCCAGACAGTGGCCCCACAAACCTGGTACTATGAAATAGAAATTTGTGGAATATTCTTTTCTCCAAGTTTCGACCAGAGCTATAAATAGTGAGGCGATCACAAGAAGAGAGGGCGCGGTAGCCCGGTCGATAAGATGCTCGCCTAAAGTACCAAAGGATGTTTAGAGGTGTCGCGAGTTCGATACCCAGTTCGTCCTTGTTAGAAAACTTTCCTGACACAGGGGTACAACAAAAAAGGCGACTTGACCGCAGCGAAAATTGCTACCGCAGGGAGGCCCCCATCGAGGTGTTAGCGCACCAACCTCTCGATGAGTATGAAAAACAAGCCTGCCGTTCGGAATCGGCAATAAATTGTAGGTCCCGGTCTAATTAGCCCTCGTGTGCAGAAAATGACCGTGGTGCGACAAAAATGATCAAATGATCAATGATCACAAGAAGAGAGATTCAGTGAAAAGTCAGTTGTGATTGAACTTTGCGAGAAAGTTGTTAGCTCTCTGATTAGCTGGTAAATACATTTAAATTGCTGTTCTGTAAATAAATCTGTTTGCAAAACAAGAAGCAGTTCGATGGACAATCTCGAAGTCTTGTGGAAACTGTCCGGAAGAATATATATATATATATATATGCATGTATATATATACACATTGTGTGTGTGTGTGTGAGTACATGTTCTTTGCCCGCCCCCTCTGGAACAAGTTGGCCCGTAATAGGAAGGCTACTTTGTGAAAACTGCGATAAAAACTAGGCAAATACAATGTGTTTAATGAAGCATAATTAATGCAGAATAATTAGCAATGATTTACAATATGCAGAGGGTGATTGTAACTAAAGTTGCGATTTCAAAGCACTGTAAAATAAGAACCACTCGTCCCTTGAAAATGTGCATGAATATTTCTGAAGCAATGGAATTTTGTGTGGCAAACAGGTGGGGGGGACATGCATTAAAATGTAAAATAAAAGATGCTGCACTCATCAAGCATATGGGAAATTTGCTCATAGAATGTAAATGATAGCCAGTCAGGGCAAAATGATAACTTAATTAGAATAGCATGATTTCATAATTCATGAAACTACAAAAATGAAGTCATTTAAGCAAACAACTACAACTTAAGCAAGAAATGTTAAATATGTTGTCCACTATGTTCTGGCTATGAGGTGGAAGGGCAAAAATGCTTGTTCAACAACAGATCAGAGTATGTGTATAGTAATGATGTGGATGTGCTTTCAATTCACCAAAGTTTGCAATCCAACCACTGCACATAACATTTTGGGGTATCACCTAAGCCAAAAGTTGCAAGGGTTATAATAGCATTCATGTGTCATGTGTCATCCTGTTATTGTAAAAATGGTTCTTCAGCATCTGTTTTGCTGCTGTTGCAATGTGCATCTTGATAAAAGTTTTGCTATCCACCAGGGCTGGATAAATCAAAAAAAAATTTAGGCACAAGCCGAATTTGCTGTGACGGAAGCATGTTTTTCCCTCAAAAAAAGTAGTCCTAAATAATGTTTTTTTTTACTTTTCCAGGACTTTGACCCATTTCCATATTGGAAGACACATTATTTTGAAATTAAAAAAAACTGCATCATACTTACACTTCATTTTAGCAATGATATATATAAAATTTTAAGCATAAAAAACTGATTTTTTAGTTGCCATGGCAACCTAACACCTGGAATTTTTCTAACTCTGCTATCCACACACTGATGCTGTTAAATGCCGAAATGATGTGGTTCAGGGGCATAGCCAGAAATTTCGTTCGGGGGACCACTTTCATTTCGGGGGGGGGGGAGACCAAAATGGTAGAAAAATAGATTTGGCCATCTTTTTCCCTTTTTTCGCTCATTTTCTCACATTTCAGGGAGGACCAGACCTCCAAGTCCCCCCCTCGCTACGCCCTTGATGTGGTTGCATAAAATAGACATTATACCACTGGCCAAGTACAGCATCATCTACTTGTACATTTTAAAGTATTTTTGGCAAAATCCAAATCTTTGGCAAAAGAAAAAAATAAACATTTTCCATTGCATTGAGGAGTATCCATGCAAATTCTAATTCCATCTTTTGGAATTATAATTTTAATTATAATAACCCTGTATATAGCTGATTATTTTTCATAAATCACTTACTACTGTACAGTAAAACCTTGATTAACTGGGGGCGAATAAGGAAAGAAATTATATTATATTAAACCTGGCAGTGGCATACAGTACGAGATGTGCTGCTTCTGATGGAAAGAAAATGAAAATGCCTGTGAGGCAATGCAACTACTAGTACACTGGTCTTTGTCCTTTATGGGCAGCTGTTTCTTCTTGGATTGTAAGACCACATGCCCTTGGCATGATAGTGAAATCATTACTGTAGCTGTTCTTTGTGAAGGAAAGGAAACAAAAGCTTGTGAGATAATACACCACCACCACATATTTAGATGTGTGATACAATCCTCATTCATGACTGTGCTTAAGATAGAGCATCAGAATGTAGCCTGAAGTTAGAAAATGTGGTAAGAATGAAAAAATTTGGTTAACAATGAACTAATAAGATATTTTTCAAGGGGAAAAATTTATATTTTATCTACTTTTATGAGATTTAAAAAAAAAACCACTTGGTTAAAACCAACGTGGTTTAAACCAAACAACCCTGCCCAAGAATGTTGATTGCATTGTCAAATTGCTTCAAGATATGAACTCATTGAATTGAATTTCAAATATTTTGATTTGATATTGATCAATCATCAAATTGATCTAAACAAATTTTTGTTGGATAAAAGAAAACTTATAATTTTTAAGTGAAATTTAATTGTACATAAGCACTATACAGGGTGTTCTGTTAATGGGCCGACAAACTCAGGATTGTTAGTAGTCATCAAGAGAAATGAAAATTGCAATGGAACATGGTGTCGCAAACCACATTGAAAGGGCGAAAATTGTGAAAAACGCTTGCAGGCTCTGAGTCAAGAGGAGATGAAAGGTGGGTGTCAGTTGATCGCTGAATTCATTTGTGGGTTCGCTCACCATATCTGACGTAAGCAGCATTGCAAAATGCATGAGCTGGGTTAGGATCATACACTGTGGACGATGCAAATTAGCGCTATTGCCATAGTAAGCACGTGTAGCAGTTAGTTGTCTGTTTCAATGAGTATCATGATGGCTGACTACACGAATGAGGAATATGCTGATATGCATCTGATTTACAGTCGAGCAGATGGTAATGGGCGTTTAGAACAGCGGATGTACCAACAGCAATATCTGATGAGGTGTTACCCTCACCATTCTACCTTTGCCACGATCGATCGTCTACTATGGGAGACAACCCAGCACAGCGTGAAAGAGACAGATGCAGGGAGACACTGCACAATATACACACTTCTCAAATGGAAGAATTCCAGAGGATCTCGTAGCACGGATTTTCATTGCTGCTGACGACATCAAAAGCATACCTGGTATCTTCGAGCTCATCCGGGAATCATTTTTACATCATTGTAGACTGTGCAATGATGTCAGCGGCCGGCACTTCCAACAACTCTTGTAATAATTAATCAAATAAATCTTTTTGTAGTTATTATTGTAATTTTTGTTGTTCTAGCGCGACGTCAAAACCTGCATGCGTTTTTCAAGATTTTCACCCTTTCAACGTGGTTTGCAACATCGTGTTCCATTGCAATTTTTGTTCTTCTTGATGTCTACTAACAACCCTCTGAGTTTGTCGGTCCATTAACAGAACACCCTATACGAATCTGACTTATTCTGCCAAATGTAGGGGGGGGGGAGGGATAGACAAGCCCAAGTGGATCATTAAACACCCTACCAACCCTGTCCTATTTCAAACCATGTTCAAGTTATGGTGGATAATCGATTATGGAAAAAGTGCCAAATCTAAAAAAACCTGCATTTGTGAAGTTTCTACGAGACCTACAAGCAAACTAAGCATATATTTGGAAAGAAAGGAAAAGATCCTATAAGGTGATACCATTTTCATTGAAATATCTGAATTTATTGGCGAGTTACAAGCACTGAAAGATTAAGTGCTGGTTTAAATTACTGTAGTTTAAATTAAAAATAATTTGTCTATACTTTTTAATCACTCTATTACATTTCTTAGAATTTCTAATAAATATTCTAAGAATGACCCAGCAAAAGAAGTTATCTCAAAGTACAGGGTGGGCAAAAAAGTCTGCAAAAACTTTGAAAATGCATAAAAATTAAAAAAATAACTGAAATAAAAAACAGTTTGCAGGGTTAGCATCGCTAGGTCACAGGAATTTTTTAGACAGGAAAAAAACAGCTGGTAGATGGCACTGACATACACAAGTAAAAAAAATAGTGTATCGATCCGGTCCATCCAATCTGTTGGAACAGAAAGATGCAATTTGGCGAGAGGTGTCATGTATACATTTGGACCTGTTGCACTCTGTGTTGCTGGATTTGTGACTCGCCTGCAATGTGTTACCTATCCCTTGTGGTGGTGGTCATATGGAACACATACTGCTGTAATAAAAGATTTGGAGGCATTCTGTTCGTTATTTGCATATGTTTTATTTGACTTGTGTACGTCAGCACCACCTATCGGCTGTTTTTGTTTTTTTCCTGTCTTAAAAAAATCCCTGTGACCTAGCGATGCTAACCCTGAAAACCGTTTTTTATTTCGGTTATTTTTCGGGTTTTTATGAAGTTTCTACACAGACTTTTTGCCCACTTTGATGCCCTGGCTATTGACAAACCTTACTCTGGAACATGTGACAGAACTGTCCATGTGATAAACAGTCCTCTCTCAAGTCATTATTATCTAAAGAGAGTGAGAGTTATTTACTTGATTACACAAAACCATGGCCATCTTAAGAGCATCATGAGCCCTGGGCCAAGTGGTTTTTCTGAGTCCCTACCTGGTAAATTCTAGAAAATTTCAACCAGATCTCATTTTTGTGAGGCCCCTGGCCATGCGTTAAGACAGCACTGTACACAATGGTTGTGCATGATATCTGTAATCTCCTTGGTCGTTATGGACTTCTAAGTTTTAAGTCGATAGAACTGGTTCAAGAAAAATTAAATAATCTATCTCTATATAAACTTTGAATCCTCCTCAATAACACCTTTAGGGGGTTGAATTTTGAAAATTCCCTTCTTGGTGAGTCTCTACATCATAAAATGAAACTACTGATCAAATTTCATATTTATAGATTCAGCAGTTTTGGCTCGGTGATGATTTCTCCGTATAAACTTTGAACTTCAACAAATAAATGTTTGTTTTAAATTCACACTGCCGTCAGAAATGTGCATAATAAAAAAAATTTGTCCCAATTAGGTTAGAATTACGTATTTGTAAGAAATATTTTGAGCATTCTATGGCTTTCCACAAAATTTTTTTATAGAGAGAGATACTGAGTTTTTTTTTTTGTTTAGGCAAATCTCAACTATTTCATTAAAAAGGTTTGTTTCCCAAAAACTTCACAAGAGTAAAAATCCTCACTCAATTGAACCAATTAAAGATTGCCAGAAGTGTATCATATTTATAAAACAGTATTAATTAATTTCATTCACCCTGCATAAACCCCAGAGATTTATTGTATGTTTTAGTTTGATTAATTCATTCACAACTATTTATTTTGTTTCTGCATATTTATCTTTCATTGTTTTTATTCTTCAAAATTAACAATCAATACATTCTTTAAAGTAAGGTGCACCTCATTGTTTTGATAAAGAACTGCAACTAGAAGGGAGTAGGTGGATTTGGTGCCCTGGGCGCAGAACCAGATGGTGCACAAATTTCACTCATTTAACCTCTCTTCCAACACCACAAAAGGGTGCCAAAATGTATTCTTGGCCCAGGTGACTAAGCATCTAGTTGCGGCCCTGTTTGTATGACTGATAATTATTCAAGTTCTACTAATGTTGAAGAATCTGTTAATGGAAAGAATAAATAAATAAGTATTTTTCATAGTCATGTATTTTGGTTTCAGCTAACATTTTGTATTGAATTTTTTCTTTGTTGGTATGTTTATTATGATTTCAACTATAAGCAATGAGTGCAGTGAAAATATAGTATTCCTGTTTCTTTTCTAACATTAATTCCTAGGTCCACCTAGTCGTGCAGACAGCGCTTGTTCCCATATGCCAAATTTGGCTGCAGCACTGTTAGATGCACATGGTAAAGGAAGTGGTTATAGTCCTACACTTCGAAGTCGACCTGTGAGCCAATCCACAACTGAAGGCATGTCACCACGAGGTTCTCCACTGCCTCCATTAAGAGGTATTTCAATGCTATGTAGTTCTTTTATCCTATTCATCTATTACTACGCTACTATCTTTTACTATATAGTATATTTCACATCTTAATGAACTGCCTATATAACTGGATGTCATATTTCAAATTTTAAATTATAAAACAGCAGTATAAATAAGTTTGTACCTCTGAGTTTTATGCCTTTTTCAATTTAGTGATAACAGAGTTTTGATTCAATAATATGTGATTCAATCTATATAAAAGTTTCTTGTTTATCTGTGTGAGTATATTAATCTTCAGTTTCACACCTATGGTCTTTAAATAGTTTTCACCAAAGTTTGCATACATATGAAACAAAACATGGCTCAGGATAGGCTACTTTGATATATAATCAAATCTTTTCAAATGAATGTGTATTCATGTGTAAACTGGTACACTTGGCTTGCTTTGGCAATGAAAAAAAAAGAAACAACCAAGTGTAAAAAGTCAGCACAAAACCCACCAGTTATGAGAATGACTCCCCTCATTCAGGAAAAAAAAAAGAGGTTGAATCCCTCAAAATTCACCTGTCAAATGATCTCATGTGCTATAACAGATCTTTATATTATGGGATGATGAGGATGTCTTGCGCTTAGAGTGAGCATTAATAAAGTAATAAACAATTTTGCCCTAAGAGCTCATCAGCAAGCTTGCATTAAGTATGACACAATGCTGCAAAGCACCATTGTATAATCAGGAAACATCTTGTTACCTGTTGAAAACCAAGATGCTTCTGCCACTGTGATATGTAATGCTCTACTGCCATTTTGATTCCTTTCTTTCTTTCATACTGTATATAGTCCTGGCTCTACCAACAAAATTCGCCAGTTTTAGCCATTGTTCTCATGGGAGCAGGACCATATCGGAGAACTTTATTGTATATATTGCACTTATTTACATACATATTGCAACGCAACGACAAAGCTCAATCCTCAAAAAAATAATAAATAATAAATAAGACGAAGAATGTAATATGCAATATTGAAAATATATGTGCAAGATAATTTCGTATAATACTACATATATGTATGATTCAGAAAAACAAAGTACAGATATGTTTGAATAGTGCCATATGTAACAAAATTTAAGGAAGATGTTCACCTATTTAAAGGTTCTTCAAACACCATAATCGATTGTGCGTCACTAGCTGCTGTTATATTTATACAAAGATCCTATATATATATGCATAAGTGATACTAACTCTAGAATATGTACTAAACATGCCTCAAAAGACAGTAACATTCCTTAGCGTTTATATGCAGCATTGCATATGAATTATAAAATTTATAGTTTTGTGTGTTGTACATCAACATGTCATAGAATAATCAACCTAAACATAACATAATATTAACATACAATTTCAGTGGTGTCTCTTTCATAGATATTGCTATGCAGTGTAAGGGCTATAACTGTGGGACTACCGCTGGTCTGGGACTTTGTAACTAACCCTGTGATTGTTTTGCATTTACGCTAATGTTGCTATCCATTGCTCTGAAGTGTGAGCCTGTTTCTTTCTGATCTCCTTGGGATAATCTCTTCCTCAGTGTTGTCTTCACTCTCTGAGTCCGGATGTCTTCTGATTTAAGTTTCGTAATCTTAGATGAACCTGACCAGTCTTGACAGTCACCTGATTGCACCAGCCTTTTGAGTTATTTGCTGCTTCCACAGTGTGAGGTTCTCATTTGAGGCCCCGAAAAAGTGTAAGGACTCCGTCAGTACACATCCCGTTGCAAAGTGCATAGCCATGCCTTCCATGACGCATGCACATTTACCATTGCTTATACGGTCAAATTTCTTGACATAAGTGGGAAATGCTCCATGTTCTGTGAAGAATAGTACTAGTTCTCTTGGCCACCCTTGGTCTCTCTCTTCCACTTCAGGAAGGATATCATATATCTTTCTTAAGGTCTGTCTCCTCGGTTCCATTCTGTTTGCGCACATTGTAGCATTCACTTTTGGAGCTTGTTCGTGGCTGCTGAGGCTGGAAGTGGTACTTCAGTTGTGTTGTTGCTATCAGAAGTTGCTTTTTTGGCAAGAGTGTCTACTAGTTCGTTCCCGCATGCACCTTGATCCAAGAGATTCAGATGTGCGGGTTATAGTGGAGGATCTCCCTGACTTCTCTAGCTGCCACGTGTGAAGTTTGTGAGTCACTTATTGCTTGAAGCACAGATAAGTTGTCTGTGAAAATAGCTGTATTTATAATGTCTCCCGCAGCTTTTTTAGTAGCCTCCAAGAGTGCAAGTGTTTCAGCCTGGAAAACACTGTTTTTATCGTACAGTTTGTTGGACCACTCCTGGAGTACCACTTTGTCTTTTTTGATATCATATGCAGCCGTTGTTCCATAATGGGTCTTTGATCCATCCGTATATATCTGTCAGTTTGACTGTTTTGTCTGCTCTTTCTGAGTACAATTTGCCCTAGCTTGGGGTTCAAAGCTGGGTGTGTCGTCCATCCTTTCGTTTGATAATTTCCTGTTTGTATTTGTATATAAAATACAGTACATGGCACATTATTGTATTTGTATGTTTCCCACTTTAGCCTTGTACTCCAGCCATACACTAAATGGCGGCAGCCCTGTGATAACTTGCAAAGCGCTAGTTGGGGTAGTGGAGTATGCTCTAATAAGATAGAGCAGGAGGCCCCTATGTGCTGAGTCAACTTTCCTCTTTAGTTCCTGTTTGGGATTTTTGTACCAAATTGCTGTAGCATATGCTATAATTCTGGCGGCCACAGTAAAACAAATAGCTGATTCTGGAACCATCAGTCTGGAGAAAGCTTCCAACTTCACAAAATGTTTGAAATGTTTTTAAACATCATTTTAGAATCTATTTGTCGAAAAAAAAAATTCTGCACAAGTTATGAAATTTAGTTTTTTATATTGTCCCTAGGCAGTATGAGTTATACACAGTCAAGTTACATTGTTGTGATCACTTATTTTTCACGCGAACTGTGTCCAGCTAATGAAATAAGCAAGATTGACAAGCTGTCTTAGTGTGGGAATAAAGGTGAAATGTGTGTAAACATTGTCAAAACATGTATTGGTCCTTTCTGTCTTGGGTTAAACAAGTTTAAAAAAAAAAGACGATTATCAGCTTTTCAGCATAACATCAGAGTATGGCGGAATCTAATCAGTTTATTAGTATGGTAAAACCCCTCTTTTGTGAACACTCACAGGGACAAAAAATTGACCGTATAAGAGGGGTGACTGCATTGAACGGGGGTTCCTGTTGAAACTGTAAAATATGGTATTAACAATAACTGAAGTGGTTCTTTGTTTACAAATAGATGAAATTCTGACAATATAAGATGCATTTTTAGTCATGAAAGTACATAATTATTGCACTGCTGCAAAATTAAAAAAGAAATATGATACAAGGTTTGCATACTGAATTTACATGTTTTGGAAAACTGATCAATACATGTTTGGTGGGTTTTGCTGAGCATTCCAACTCCTTCAAAAATTGACCAGTTGTTGACCAACTCTGGTATATATATCATTGGCTGAATATCTATCGATAAAATTTTTGGCAATTTTTTACTCCAATTCTTCGCCTACTTTATCATTCACCACACAATTTCTTAAATACAATTTCATGACGCACACAAAAATGATTCAACCAACCATTTGAAGCTTTAAAGTTGATAAGTGCAAGTTCTTCACCAGCTTCTCAAGTTTTTTCTTGTAGAATCAAGTTAGAAGCAGGTAAATTCTTGCTTCTTGCTGAAACAACTGCGTCTACGGCAAGTCTTTTCTCTTCGAAAATTTATTTTTCCTAGCTTGTTTAATTGTATTTTATGAGCCGTTTCTGTAGTGAATCATAAGCTGAACGATAATTCTTAACTAATTTATTACAGAACAATATTTACAATTCATTCCTGGCATGTTGTCATTCCCTTGAAGTGTTGCTACCTTCATACAACATAATACTGTTTATTTTCTGGTGTTGCCAGATACATAACACTTGTTTTCAGTTTTTTTCAGCCATTCTTTCCCATCAATGTTCCTTTTGCTCCAAAATTGGAGCATATCGGTGTCCTCCCAATATTGAATTAGCATGTGAGCTTAAACTCCCATTTTATGTTTTTCTCTGTATTAGATTACATCAATTTTTTCTCTTCGAAAGCTCTTTTTTTTAGTGATACAGAGTGACAAGAGCTGGCCATGTATTATCAGTGTTACACATGTATTATCGTCATACCATATAGTATATCATATTGTATATTATTCACATAATAAACAGCGTGAAATCATGTAAATTTTTTTAGCACAACCAGCAAACTGACATCAGAGTTGCCAAACATTTAACAAATTTCAAGCCGAAATTTCATTGAAAAGTAGCCAAAAGTGGATCAAATATTAGCCCTTGTGTTGCCATCTGGTGGGCATAATTTGAACCCAAATTACAACTATTTGTGTTGGTGAAAATGGTGTCTGTGTGATCGCATCTGGGGTGACCGTTAATCAGGGGTTCAAAATTCATTATTCAAATAGGCTTTGTGACAGGATATTTCTATTTCTCTGTAAAATAGTGGTGACCATTGATAGGGGTTTTACTGTAATTTGTGTACAAATGTTGTTTAAGTGTGCAGAAGCTAGGAAATGACATGACTCTGATTAACCATAGTAAAGCCAGGGAAGCACCAAGTGCCTTTGGTGTGAGGGTTGAACGATGGCTAAGAAGCTGTATAAAGGCTGATTAACACAATACAGTTAAGCAGTTTATTGTCCAAATGAGCCAGGGAAATACGAAACTTTTTTCTAAAATGTGAGTGTAGCAAACTCTGCTGTGTGTGTGGCGCTTGAAAGTAAATGCATAGTAATCACACTCATGGTAACAAAGTTTCTTTGGCAGAAACTGCTTTAATTTGCAAGGTGGTATTCAAATTAAACTTTTTCTGATTGACAGAAGGTTGCCTCCTTGGATGAGTCACATTCTGTGTAAAATGAATGGCTGCTATTGTGCAATCAGGCAAAAATCTCTGAGAATAAAACTCTGCAGCCATTATTGGGAGAATACAAGCTGATGATAGCAGTTTTTGCCTGAGAAATGCTGTTATGGCATTTTGCCTTGTTTTATAGATACTTCTGGAAGCTACTTTCAAATTTTATGATTATGAATTCATCCCCTTACAGGTCATGCACATCAATAAATGTGTATTTTATTTCTTGGGGCATTTTAGATCTTCAAGAATTGTACTATGCCATAGCAGGGGCCCTGAAATGTTAAAAAATTGTATAACGAGTATGACGTAAACTTAATGTAAGTTCTAATCTGAAAGTAAGTTCTAATTGGTGAAAGGTTTAGTGACCTTGCTGATCAAGGAAGAGTATCAGCAGCACAGGGGCAGTCTAGAGATATGTCAGTCATATGAAGCCAGGTATTATCTTATTGGAAAATGGTCTCAGGATGATAAAGTATGAAGGTTAACACAAACTGCAGCAGGATGTCACTAACATATTGTTGAGCTGTTAAAGTTGTACTCAAGATGACCCCAGGCAGATTACAGCTCACTGTTGGGAGGGATGATTTTACAAATCACTTAAAAATTAGTCTTGCGATGGGATGACCATATGTTCCATATTTTCTGTGACAGTCTATTTTTTCTATTTTTTTCTACACCCTGACTTTTTTGAAGAATGTCCTGGTTTTACCCTTTTTTTAGTCGAAGTTTTCTTGAATTTGTTGTTTAATTTGTTGGAGTATTACCACATAGAAGTTCCAAAAATTTCATGAATTATCACGTCATTTGTAGAAATTATCACCCCTATCACCACCCCCCTCCCCATAGATCCAACCCTAGGATGACCAGTAGTGACTTGCAAAGGGTTTTAACATCCAGAAGGTGAAAGGACGTGAATCAAACCCACGTCCTTTCACCTTCTGGATGAACGCCCTAGACCACTAGACTACAGAGGCAACGAATATCTCAATCTTTCCTTGGAGCTTGCGTGCACTGAACAAGACCGTACATGGACGGTCAGGCACAATTCAGTGTGCAAAGAATGATTGAGATATTCGTTGCCTCTGTAATCTAGTGGTCTAGGACGTTCACCTGGAAAGTGAAAGGACGTGGGTTTGATTCCGTGCATGGGCAGTTGAATTTTCTCTTTCCTAAATATATCTTTGCATTAGCCAGCTGTTAAAATCCTTTGTATAGATAGCGGAGAGTGACGTTATCCTCAGATAAGTCACCATCTGGTGGCACTTGCAACAATTATGAGCTTTGGCCTGAATTGTATCTGACCGTCCATGTATGGTCCCGTTCAGTGCACATGAGCTCCAAGAAAAGATTAAGATATTCGTTGCCTCTGTAGTCTGGTGGTCTAGGGCAGTGGTTTTCAACCTTTGGAAGCCCACGGCCAGGTTGAGTATTTTTTTTCGAGTGGAAGACCCAGTCAAAAGCACGACTAATGGGAAATAAATGGGTAAAAGAATTAAAAGCTGAATCACTCAACGCCAGGTTTGACTGATACCAGGGCCTGGCGGTTGAGAAACACTGGTCTAGGGCATTCACAAGGAAAGTGAAAGGACGTGGGTTCGATTCCCCTCAGGGGCATTTGAATTTTCTCTTTCCTACATTTATCTTCGCATCAGCCAGTTGTTAAAAACCTTTGTATGGATAGCGGAGAGTGACATCATCCTCAGTAGCGACTTGCTATCATAAGACATAGTGCCACCCACCATCACACCAGGGGCAATGGCTGTGTGTTACTTTAAAACTGATTGGGACCACTAAATCTAGCACCTCACACATATCAAATGGTAATCTGCTCCAAGACTGAAGCAGAATTTATCCTTGAACGCTATATGATGCCAGTCTGCTTGCAGCCAAGCGCCCAAGTGGCAAGATGCTCATCTTCCACTATGATGGTTACCATCAATGTTCATGGGTTTGAATCCGGATAAGAACGCCAGAAGCAAGTTCTTTACCTACCAAGTCTGGGGCAACCACCGATAGATTGATCTTCATTTCCACCCAATTCCACTGGTTTGAAATTGCCGTATGGTGATATATGACCGGAATTGGTGTGCAGTAAAGTTGTCTGCTTGAAACCATGATGATCGGACAGTGGATCACCCCAGATGGCTCTATCATTTTTATGCCATTAAAGGCAGATGTCTTAAAGGCTGCTATGAGTATAATCCCTCCTCAGCCAAGCGTGTTAGATGCTGGGAGGTACCACAGGTGGGTGAAGGAATTAATAGAAGTAAAACAACATAGATATATACCTAAAATATGGCGAGAAAACGATGAGCTATATGCATTTCAGAACTTTGTGTAGTTTAGGAAACAAAAAAATTTTTTTCCTTTTCTATACAGTTGAAGATGGGATTTAGTAGTTTCAAAATATGTATAGCAGTCGTTCTCACTATATTTTGGGTATATGAAGGGGTTCTAGTCAGAGGGGTGCTAAGTCAGAATTGCAGAAAATTGACCAAGTCCAGAAATGCAATCTAGAAGTGCTAAACTATTGAAAAAAAATTAACTAGGTCTCAGCTTCAATAGTTTGCCACTAGATAGTGAAATTATAAAATTTTTAACATGGGACTCTGACAAAAATTCTAGTGAAACTTTCTTTTTCTCGAAATTAGGAGGATTATGGACTTCAACCACTCTGACTTTATCTCTCTCACATCTACATTATTATACTTCTGTTTGCACCTTATGCTGTTGATATTCCAGTATAATTTAGTTATTAATTTTCTTTTTTCTCACTTTTGTTTTGAATTCATGTAAAATATATACAGGGTGCATAGCTAACGGCTTACACTGCAATTTATTTGTGAAACGTTAATCCTGGAGGCAGTCTTCCAGTTATAAAAAGTATTCAAAGAACGTTTGAACCTCAGATATATGTCATTCATGTTTCAAGGGGTTGTATAGTTATTAAAATAAAAAAAAGTAACTTTTTATACAAACACCCTGTGCCCAAAAAACCAATTAAAAATTTGTTGCCTTGTCTCTCTTGGTGTCACCAAAAAATATTCCACATTTCTAAGTGCAATATTTGCTGAGATAATTCAATTCAAAAAATTGAGAAAGCTTTGGGGGAAAAAAAAGAGCATAAATGAGGGTAAAAAGAATTTTCCATTAGTTTTTGCTGTTTTTTTCATAATTTTTTTCCATTCTTTGAATTCAAATATCCCGTTGAATATGTAGAAATAATCTCTTAAAAAATGTAGAATGTCTGTTGTTGGCATCAGGAGAGACTGCACAACAACTTTCTAATGGGGTTTTTGAGCACATGGTATTCGTATAAAAAGTTAACTTTTTCGTTTTAATAACTATACAATGTCCTGTAATATGAATGACGTTTCACCATACACTATTTGAATCCTTTTTCTCATTGGAAGTATGACTGTAGGATCATCGGTTCGCCAGTGAATTGCTGTGCAGGCTGTTAGCTATGTACCTTGTATATACACATTGATATATAAAATGTCTCTTTGTCCTTATAATTAGCAATTTTTTCTTATTTCAAATTCTGTTTTTGTATTTCAAAATATATACTTTTTAGATCGTCCTTTATCAGCCTCTAATAGCAGCACGTGACTTACGACAATGCTCAAGTTTGAGTACATTGGATTTGCTTACAGAAATATATCAATTGGAATGAAGTTATTCTCCTTTTATTCACTTTGGTGCAGCATCAATATTCATTGTTCTTAAAAAGTATATTTATATATGTTTATCAGACCTTTTGCTTAACAAATGACTGTAATATGCTTCAAAAGCAATTCCTTTTTATTTTTGAATTTTGTATGTTTGAATGTCTCTGATTTTGTTTAGTAAAGAATTTTTTGTGACAATTTGTGTGTAGCGAATTGATCACTCAATATTTTATGTATTACTTCAAAGCATTCACAGAAAATGGTGAAGAATGTTTCCAAATATATTTTTGCTGTTTTTGAGTCAAGGGTATTATTTTCGTGATAATTATTTTAATGAACTGTGAAAATTTTCTCATCAACATTTCATTAAGTCAGATACACAATGTAATTTTTATTTTATTTTATTCTTCTAAATAAATAAATCTTGCACTCTTAACAGCTTTTGAGTATGAGGGAATTTGACAATCCTTTGTTGTGCATTAAAATTTCTATGTTTGTAAAGTGTCATTGAATGTATTGCATATTCTGTTATGAAAGATGGCTACATTTGTTTTTGTGTCGTGTATGGTGATTTATGATTAGTTACGTGATATAAAGGTGTTTAAAAGTTTTTTTATCATCAAATAATTATTATATTTTCAAAGTATTCAGACTCAAAAACTGTTGTGTGAGCTTATCAAGCTATCTGTATAGTATGACTATTATTTATTTCATTATTTGTTTTCTGTATGTATCTATCAATTGTGGAGTACTACTTCAGATAGCCATTTAAAATGAGTTGTTTTCAAGTAAGAAAATAAAGTGAGCAGTTATATTTTAAGATGGCACAGTAGATTGAAGTGTTAAATAGATTTCTAGCTTGTTCAAAAAATATTTATGTTGATTTTGCTAATTTTTGACATAAAAGATATTACAAGCATGTTTCACAGTTTCAGCTAGAAGGAAATATTTTTATTTCTCCATAAACCAAGTTTTGTTTGTGAAAATGATTACGCAGTGAGAAAAAAAAGTGTCTTTGTATAAAAAACAAAATATTGATATTTTTTAAGCAAGTATAGTGATGATTGTGTTAGTGTAAATACTGGGAGGTCTTCTTTTCTTATTATGAGTGTCTTCTTTATTATTTACTTATCTTGGTATGAAGATTTTTATTGAGTAGTATTTAACATGACTTCTGGATGGGTAATGGAGGAAATGCACAAGTAAATACATTTTTGTATTTTTGTTCGTATCCAAATGCAAAATTCACCCCAAAAAAGTGTTTTCTCTGTGTGTTTCCCTTTTTTAAGTCAATATAAATAAACTCTCTTCTATAATGTAATCAGTTTTTCGTAGTATATAAGATGAAGTTTTTTTTCATATAATTTTATTATTAAATTTTCTATAACTGTTTCCAAGATAATGAATAATTGTTTTCAAGGTTGAGGGACATCTTTTTTTTCATAAAAAAATCTTCCAGTGCCAGTTTTGATGGAGTAACTGAAAATTATATATATATATATCCAGTTTTTAAGAAGGGAAATTTTGAAATTTGATAAAACTGCAGTTAAAAATAACGAAGTCTCGTAAGAAAAATAAATTGCAGGCATGTTTTAAAAATTTAAGAATGTAGTTTTTCCTCCAGTTGTCTCAAATATTTTTCCTGAGTCATAATTACTTTTTTAATGACATAAAAAAATTAATCAAGAAACTTTGGATATGTTGCACAACTGATTTCTTTCTTTAATTTTTACCCAACAGTAATTTTTTTGATTTTCAGCCAACCCACAGTTCTTACAAACTTTGTTCTGCCAAATTCGTTCCTGAAGTCTGTTCATAAATTGAAATAATTTATTTTACAGGAGTCAATATAAATGCATTTATTCGTTCTTAGGACCCTAATATTTCTGATGGGAACCTTTACACTGGTAATTTAAGCTCGGGTGCAAAATGTAAAAGCAATGGAAATCATTAAACTATAAAAATAACCATAGTACGAAAGAGATGGAATGTAAATGAAATAAGAACAATGCAGAGGCCATGTCTGGTTTTGTAAATATCATCTACAATCTCAGTGTCCAAACCCTCAAAATCTCTGCCTGTAATACAATCTGGTTATGTTATTGCCCAAGTCAGATTCATGGTTGTGGGAATCATTTGCTGCCAAGCTTTGTCAATAAGATCAATGCAATGTAGCTACATTTTATCCTACGTGGGACATTACAATAATGTTTCCTGAAGTCACACTAACAGTTAGTTTGATCTCAGTTGTTATTGCAAAATATCTTTGAAAAACTTCTCTAGTTTAGAGCTTCATAAAGTTTTAAATGACCTGCTGATCTATGGGCTGGATAAGAGGAAGTCATATTCTGAGAGATCTTTATTTCGATGATATTTAACTTTTCTTCTGTTTCAAATTAATTAAAAAAAATTGGCATGAGCCACTTCTAAAATATACCCCCCTTCTAATTCAGTCCATTATGAGTGTTTGCAAATATTTTTATGAACATAAATACAAAAACTGAATAAGTGACGTTTTACATAAATTATTAATCCAAGCATAGGTTATGCAAATGAAATAATTGTGGTATGGTTGACTTAAGAACACGGTGCTACTACCAAATATGTGACTTATTTCCTTTAAATACTGAACCTATTACAAAGAAATAAATGAGAATAGTGTACGTCTATACTTTTTCCCCCAAGCACTGTCAATGAAATCCTCAAAACATCTTGCAATCAAGTTTAAGGTTCACCTATAATATTACTGAAGTACTAAGGATATCTGGGAGGTAAATAATTTTGAATTTAAATAAACCATTCTCTTTTAGTTATCAACTGGTCTTTCAAAAATAATCTAATTGTCATATATGTTTGCATTTCTTTTTTTCATAATTACAGTTGGTGTGAAAAAAAATGAAGTTCTTCCCGCAATAAAGCTGCAAACATTAAGTTTAAAACAGTATGAAATTCAAAAAAGAGTAGAATACAAATTTGATTGGAAGGGTGCTAATTTACATAAAATTGTTTTTTATTTTTCCTACAAAAAGCTTCAATGCCTTGAAATTGCAGTCATGTTTATTCTGTGGTTTGTACAAAAAAATAAAGGTTGTTGATATTTGAAATTCTACGGTCTCTTAAATGAAGTATGTAAAAGAAATTCTTATTATCTCCTGTAAATTATTTATATAAGTGTACAATAAACACGTGAATGTTTACAGATTTTTCATTGTAATCCTGGCTTCTGTTTATGTTGATAGTAAAATTGAAATATTTTCCGTCCATTGTGGATGTATGTATCAATAAAAACTAAATTCAATATCAAATACAGGGAAATCTTGATATGATACTCTGTGGATTAAGAAAAAATATTATTATAGAGATATTATTGTGTTATATCGAGAGGAAAAATTTCCATCATACACTACAAAATTTATGCTATTGTTGCTACTCTCCAAATCAGCGTTGTTTGTACCACCAGAAAAGTCCCTTATGAACATTTATTGGCCACACAAAATTGTAATTAATTAAATATATAAATCAGCTAGGTGTTTCACCCTGTAAAAGATTTTACTGTAAAAAACTTTTGTTTCTTATACAAGAAGCAGCATTATCAGCACACAAATTCATTAACAGTTTCCTATTAACATACCAGGATCATCATGTGAATGGCTCCATCTTTCACGAAAAAAAAATATAATAGTAATACTTGATGGCTAAATATATAATGTTCAAGTTTTCAATTTTGATGTTGTCCATCTATATCAGTGTTTCCCTGGTGGACGATGGAATGGTCCAGGGGGTGATAGAAGCTATGACTATAATATGAGATCCTAAGGGTTCACTGGAGTCAGGGGTGATGAGAGAAAAAAAATTTTTAAAGGGGGGGGGCACTGTTGGAACAAAAAAATTTTAAAACTGATCTATATCAAAATTAATTTTATAAATTTTATTGTTATAAAAGTTGACTTTTTCAGAGACAACTGTGATATGATTGATTCTTAATAGATATTTCAGCACACTGCAGGAGAGATTTTCACACCCTAATTGACTGATATCAAAGGATATTGCTCAATTAATAATTAATTAATCTTGATAATTGATTTTTTATTTAACCTTATTTATCTCACCATCACTTCTGCTGGTCGGGATTTAACCAGAGTTCTTGTAATGCAAATCCATCATAATGCCCACGTAATCCAAAGCCAAGCTATTAAGACTTGCACAGCCTCCCACCTTCCTCTTTAAGGGAAGCACGTGAGGCTTTGTCTCCAGCGGCAGGTAAGCTAAAGCCGCCAAGTCACATAGCCAGCGGAGAAGCAAGGAGAGTTTGCATCAGACAGTTGAAGGAGTTAGACATCGGATGTGTATCTTAGAACATCGGTTGCTTAGTGGTGTTACCAGTGTATGCGAAGGGTGCAGCAAGGGCTTCATGTGATTTAACATTTTGAAGGGCAGATATTTTTCTAAAACCCACAGAAAAACATGTAAAGAGATGGGACACTATCTGCTCCAGTGCCTTTCAAAGAGTTTTAAAGCCTTTCAAGAGGGGTGGTAGCCAGTTGGTAGTCCAAACAGTGCTGCTCTAATCAAAATTTATCATACATTGGTGCTTATTTTGCTAAAATGGCTTGATTTAAAAAAAAAATTGAAAGGGAAAAATTAAATTATTAATTTCTGGTCTTCGATTCTTGTTGACTGAGATGAATTCCATTCATGTGTTTTATTTTCATATTTTTTAAAAATAAATAAATATATTAAAAATATAATTTAATAAATAATTTTATAAATATATTATCAAATTATTATTTTTATATATATATTTCAATGACAATTACATTTTCTACATTACATTTACTTTAAATTTTTTAAATTACATTTTCTATTACAATTTCTATTTTAAATTCAAATGACATGTTTCTAGAAGCATAAGTCAATCCAGAATCATTATAGGTGATTCTTTACAATCACTTGCATTTATTTCCAGAACCATTTCAAGTGATTCTAGAATTGTTATAGGTCCTTCCAAAATCATTTGAAGTTATTCTAGAATCATTTCAAGGGATTCCGGAATAACTATAGGTGAATCCAGAATCAATATAAGTAATTCTAGAAATATGATAAGTGTTTCCAGAATTATTATCACATATCTAATTTCAGAATTATAGGTCAAATGATTCCAAAATCATTTTAAGTGGATCCCATACCAACTCAGGGTGATTCAGAAGAGATGGTATAGTACACACACAAAAAAAAATATATATATATGTATAAATAAATAAAAGTTTTTTATTTATTTATTTTTTTTTGTGTGTGCTACCACCTCTTAAAATTTTCCCATGTTAGGAAAACCCTGTATATGTGATTCCAAAACAGTGATTCCAGAATCATAAGTAATTCCATAATCATTATAAGTGGTTCCAGAAGCAATATGGGATTCTAGAATCATTGTAGGTTATTCCAGAATCATTATATGTAATTCCATGATTATTCTAAGTGGTTGCTGTATGATTTGAGATGATTCCAAAATCATAAGTGATTCTAGAAAAATAATGACTCCAGAATCAAGTCTGGGGTTCCCAAATTGTGCTCCGCATAGCATTAAGTGCCCTACCAAAGATTCCTGGGTGCTCCGCGAAGAGATTTGAAAATAAATTTTTCCTAACATTACAAAAATTTACATTTACACTGGGTTAAAGCCGGGAGTTCTCTTCTTTTCAATCAACAAAAGAAAAGTGAATTGTTCAAACCAAAATGAGCGACCATGGACTTATCCCCTCTGAAGATCACGATCCATTCATGCCCATATGGCAATCATATTCAAGTTCGTCTGGCCACTGAACTGAATTTAATTCGCCAGTCCGGTGGCACAATTTTTGATGGCCACTCTACTGCTCTAGGCCGAAGTCAGTTTTCTCCCCTTTTTTTTCTCCTAGCTCTCTTGGAAAAAAAAAAACTTCTGAGGGGGATCATCATCATCACACCCATTTGGTTTGGAAGGAGTGCTTCGGATTTTTTTTTACTTTTGGCGCTCTCTCTTCTTTTCGATTCCCATTGTGCTTAACCCAGTCTATCCTAATTTAAAAGCTTAACGATTGTTGTGGTAGCATTTTACGCATTAATTCCCCCCCCCCCTCATTTTTTTTGACGTGAATATTTTTCAAAATTTTATTACGACTATGAGATAGATGTTTCGCAAATTTCCGCCCATCCCATTGCGCTTTTTGCATGGAAAACTACACTATGTGCAAAAGAACTTCCTTCTGACGAACGGTGTTGCAACTAGGAGGGGAGCGGGGGGGGGGGGGTTGGTCTGGTTTCCTGGGCATCAGGAGGGGCGCAAATTCCATCCTTCAAATTTCATCTTTTCAATTGTCTCTGAATAGCATTTAATAAGAAACGTACTGCCATGGGACGTAGGCACCAAAACATGGGGGGGGGGGCTATTTCAACCCCCCAATAAATTTTGTGTTGTGGGGCTGAGAACCCCCTTCCCCAATTAATGAATAAATAACGCGGGGCACTGCATCTTCCTACATACGGGCTCGAGGCTCGTCACGGGACGACTGGCAACTTTCAGCCCTCTCAATGTTTTTTCATGCCCACGCCTTTGCCCTGGGCTGCAAAATGTAAAGGGTGGCAAATTTGCGTCGGAAACTGGAAAACCACTATAAAATCATAAGTTATATACCACTATAAATCATTATGCAGTCGCTGGGGCGGAAAAATCCTGTCCTCCCCACAAACACATCAAAAATCTTTTAGAAAGAAAACTTTATCTATGTACCGTCTATACCAGCGGTTCTCAACCAGTGCTTGAGGGGCTCCACGTTCACTCAATTAAAGTAAAGTGAATCAGTAAATTTTATGACCAAATGAAAGAGAAAAAAAACGTAGCGTACGCGGCTCCGTCGTAGAAATTATATACTAAAAAGGGCTCCGTGACTCAGAAAAAGGTTGAGAATTGCTGGTCGACACTAATTTTCTACTCAATACTGAACATGTTCTTAGAATTTCAACGAAAATTTGTAGAGATTTTTCTAGGAACGTCATTTCAACGTTTTCCAGGGGAGGGCGGCAGGCAAAGAGAGAGAACACATGAACTCAATGTATGTATATACTACTCTATAATATAAAATCACAAACTCGAGAACAGCCTGTTTCTAAGCAACCGAAATTAGTGACGATTTTATGTTACGGAAGTGAGTGACGTTTTTTGAGTGACGGAAATCGGTTACTATTTTTGTCTGGGACCCCATAAAATTTGCGAATTCGGTCACGGGTAATTGAGGGGAGGGGGACCTGGAATTTATTCGTTGGTAAAATGAATACAAATAAACATTTGCCGTGGCACTCACAGGGAGATGTATGACAAGCTCCGAGTCAGGGGACCGTTTCATTTTGGGGGCCCTGGATGAATCTCATTCTTTTCTGTTATTTAACATTTTAGAATTTGCAACGACGAAAGCCCAAGATAAAGCGAATCTGGGGGGCCCCCACTAAAAGTATGCGAATTGGTGTCCCAGGTAATTGGTTGGGGACCCTGGATTTTATTCGTTGGTAAAATGAATACAAATGGAAATTTTCATGGCGATCGCAGCGGGGATGACCGACAAGCTTCCAAGTCGGGGGCCCCATGTTTACAGGTTCTCCTTTGGGGGCCCTGGATGAATCTCATTCTTTTCTGTTGTTTAACATCGTGGAACTTGCAACAGCGGAAGCCCGAGATAAATCCAGAATTCAGTCTGCGTCCCCCACTAAAAATCTGAGTATTGGGTCCCCGCTTCTGGATGGGTGCCCTGGATTTCATTCGTTGTAAAATTGATAAAAATTTAAAATTTTCGTGGCCCCTCACCGGGAAGATGTCCGACAAGTCTCCAGGTCGGGGCCCCATGGAAATGTTGACAGGTTTCATTTTGGGTGTCCCTTGATGAATCTCATTGATTTTTGTTGTTTAACAATGTAAAATTTGCAACACATCGGTAGCCCGAGATAAATCCAGCCTGGGCCCCACTAAAATTCAGCGAATTGGAGTCTGGGGACCCCCATGGGAAAGTTTTCTGGGGGTACTTGATGAATCACATTTGTTTTTTGTTGTTTTCTTATTATAAAATTCGCTTCTTCAGTAAGCTGGTGCTTTCACATGTCCCTTTCCATAGTACGCTGATGAAGTGGGACGAAATAAACAAGATATGTTGTGATGAGAAAAGGAAGGGGGGTTGCCAAAGGCGACAGGGGGGCCGAGCCCCCTAGTATATATATATATATACATACCATTTTTAGTGTATTTCCAAAAGCCCCCCCCCCTTGAATGACGGCCCAGGATTTGTCAACACGTTCATGGATTAGCAGGGGTTCTCAAACTGTGCGCGCCAACCTTTGTCAGGGGTGCAGCTTTGCAGTGGTCTTGACAAAGGTTTTTCAAAGAAATGCTTTTCTTACAACTCCTCTTCACGTAGACGTACGCAGAATTTTCTCGGGGGGGAGGGATTCAGATTTGTTTTTCCTTCTGGGGGGGTTTACGTTTTTTCCGGCAAAATAACACTATAATTTTGGCTTAAGGGGGGAGGGTTAGAACCCCAAATCCCCCATTTGCGTACGCCAATGGCTCTTCATAAGAGAAATGGGCGGAGCGGGTGGAAAATGTTTGAGATTGAGAACCCGTTTTTTAGGAAAAGGCATAGGCGTAAACTTATTGAAAATGTTGGGGGGGCTCAGGCTCTAGTGGAACCTCGTTTATACGACGCGTCGTATAAATGCGAAAGCAGTACTGAAAAACGAACTTTTTCCGAAAATTACCCTCCCCCCCACTTTTTTTTTACAGACGTTTCCGAAAAAAAATTTTGTGAAAATCTGTCGTTTTGATTCAAAATCTTATGCTTGAGAAGAAATATACTTATAATACTATCATAACATTATTGTTGCTAAAGTCTCAAGCAATTTTACGGTATTCATTTCAAGATTTAACAGAAAAAAAAGCGTTATTTAAACGTTATATAAAACGTCCTTTACTTGACAGAGAACACCGTTACAAAATTATCGAATGTGGGGGCGACAAAAATCCCAGTTACAGCCCTGGCTATCAGCATACCGTAGCCCGTTCAATAATTATTTCAGTACCTGTCAAAAGCCATGGAACACAGGGCCACAACTAGGGAGGAGCAGGCGGGTCTCGTGTCCCGGGCGCTAGACCGGATGGGGTGCAAATTTCATTCTAAAACCTCTCCTTCAACATTACAAGGGGGGCGTCAAAATGCGCGCTTGCCCCGGGTAACCAAGCATCTAGTTGCAGCCCTGATTGAACCAGTCAATCATTTTAAATTTTATTACTTTTTCAGTAAAAAATATGCATGAGAAACTACAGTCGATCCCGCTTAGTTTTTCCGCTTACAACGTTTCTTCATGATGGGTTTTTGAAAACTGTAAAACACTGTATTTCAGTGACACGTTTTCACCAATTGAAAAATTATGTGATTCGATTGATAGAAAAGGTGTTTTCCAAAGACTTGGGAGTTCGAATCGAAGTGAAAACGTCGATTAATTGAAGTGTATACAGGCAGGGCCCTGGGTAAAGCAGGAATTAGGAGGCTCTTGCGACAAGAGTCAAAGATGTTAATTGGTCAGTGAATGTATGTTGTTTGAATTTCGGGGGCTCAAAGTTATAAAGGCTTCATTTGCCCATGAAGAAATTAGGCCCTGTATACAGGGATAATGTATAGAAATGTATAGCAACTGAAGCAAAACCTCGTACAAATAAGTAAGGTCAGAAACGTAATAGGGAGATATATACAAAGGGTTCCATTACATTTTCCTAAATACAGTAAAATCTCCATAAATGATCACCTGTACTCAAACACAAATATGCATCAGTGGTCGCCTCTATTCGGCGTAAAATTTCTATGGTGGAGCCCCGTACGCTCTCCTTATATTCATTTATCGAATTTACTGATTTATTTTCTTCGAGTGGGTGCGGAGCCCCCGGGAAGTGTACACGGAGCACCGGTTGAGAACCGCTGCTTCAGTGAAAAGTCTCCCAAACTTTTTGTGTTCCATAGCTCTTCTTTAAAAAAAATTTCTTTCTCATTTCTCCCAACTCAAGCCCACCCATAGGATCCTATACTAAACCCATAGCTTCTATCGACCCTTTGGACAATTGCATCGACCCCTTCCCCCAGGGGTCGATATTTCACACTTTGGAAAGCACAGCTTCAGTGGCCATTCTTGGTTATTATACAACTTAATTTAATGAAAGGTCACGGGAAATTGACCTTTTTAATTTTGATTTATTCATTTTTTTTTTTTTTTTGCACTATTTATAAATTTGTTATGATTAGTCCTGTTTGTTGCATTTATATAAATTAACCTCTTTTTAGCATTAATGTGTATATAAATGTATGTAATTGAAGAATTTTCAGAATAAGTGCAAATTTTCAAGTTGTGCGGAAGATTAATTAAATTTTTGTAATTTTTCAAATTAATATTGCTCATAATACAATAAAAGTTCGTTATAACAACAGCTCACAACCACAAGAAAAGTTCTCGCTGTAACGTAGTTCTCATTATAAACGAATTTTCACGTTTCGCTCTGTAAGGACATAAAATTATTGAAAATTGCTGCTTTATCTGCATTGGGACGTCTTTGAGATCATTTCGTTCTAATATTAACGATTGAACGGAACTCTAGTCATGTGAAATTGATTTTTGATCTCAAATCAGTTGATTCTCTAAGAGTATAAGACGTTTTCCATAGAATTTCGTATCATCAAAGCGGTTTAGATGACCAACTGAACAATTAAAAGTCTGAACTTATTACATTCATGCTCACTTCCATGGATTTATGGATCAGGCAACATCGTCTATCGAATCGGAAATTCGACATTTTCAAATAGTTTGGTTGCTCAACTACAAGGACCTTCTAGCTACATGGACCATACCCGAAGCCCGGGTGCTTTATTTGCTTGTCATTTCTTTTTTTTCAAGTAAAAAGAAGTAAAATCTCAGGAGAAAAATCCGCCCATTTTTGACATTATTCATGTTTTGTTACTTGTGTGCACGTGTAGTTTGCTTCTTTTTCGAGCAACTTTTTCTTTCTATTAGTGAGCAGCTACAGTACTAATAACTAGAAATTCTTAAATAAAATACATGTAGAAATCATTTGCATGAGAATGTTTTTGCAAATGAATATGCATCGAGATAAATAGAAAAGATGCATTTAAAAAAGCATTTGCGTTTTTTGCTTGGTTATTTGTTCTTTTAGCACATATTTTCTCAGTTTTAGTTCATATTTAGCCATTTTTTTTAAGTGGAAAATTCGGGCTCTAATTACAGGCGAATCCCGTTTTAACGAATACCGTTACAGCGAAAATATCGTTTTAACGAATGGTTTTCTAATCCCTCTAATAAGTATACATAGGAACAATGCAAACAATCTGAAATTTCTTTATAATGAAGTGTTTTCTCCGGTTTCTTGGAGTTCGTTATAACAGGATATTCGACTGTATAACAATCATTTAATGTATTGTTATCAAAGTGAATGGGACAAGGGCGTAGCCAGAAATTTCGTTCGGCAGGGGGGACCAAAGTGACAGAACAATAGATTTGGTCATCTTTTTCCCCTTTTTTCGGTCATTTTCTCACATTTCGGACGAGGGGACCAGACACCCAAGTCTTCCTCTTCGCTACGCCCTTGGAATGGGACTACCCCTGAGCATGAGCGTACCCAAGAAAACCAATCTATTGGTGGGGGGGGGGGGGACACGGAATTTCTTTCAGAGAATTTTTGAGTTGGTGCCAATTTCCCAAAAGCATTTAATTAACAAAAATTTATTTGATTGTTGGGGGCGTAGCCTTTGCCCTTGAGCCCCATTCTAGTTTGATCACGGTCCAAGTAAAAATATACTTTCATTCTCTCTCTCTCATTGAAACGAGCACAACTCCGGTCTATCGCCATAGGCAATTTATTCAGATCTAGTCATGCCGTAAATCTGAGTATATCCTCCCAGGATTCCCCCAGATCTCATGAATCCCGAAATCCCCTGGGCGGGGTCATGAAAATGACTATATACAAAAAATATATTCAGAACAGTATATGCATCTTTATTTATTCCAGGGTTGGACAAACCCCAAGTGCCAGGTCACCATGGTGACTGGAAAATCTGTATTCGCGCCTAAAATTTTGTATATGTGATTGCTAAATCAGAATCTAGTGATGGCTCAAAATTTTCCGATTTCATAATTGTCTTCCAACATGGAAAGGAGCAGAGCCACAACTAGAGAAAGCAGGTAGGTCTGGTGCTCCGGACGCTGGACCAGAATGTGAGTCGAATTCACCCTTTAACTGCTTCTTCTACATGCAAGGGACGCCGAAATTCCGAATTGCCCCAGGTGACAAAGTATCTAGTTGCGGCCCTGGGAAGGGGTCATCAATTCCCAGAAAGGTTGAAAAAAGATTATTTAAGATACTTCTCTCGTGAAAAAACCATGCTTGGGTCTTACAAAATTTGGCTGGTGCCTAGATTTTTTAATGATTTTTATCGAGCCCTGTATTTATTTATATTTTATGATACAGTGTATATTTCCCCCAAAATCAAATTACATGTCACTTATTTAAGATTTATTTTGCTCTCATATATTGAATCATATATCAGGTTTTAAATTAGAAAAATAATAATTTTTTTAGTTGCATAAATTTCTTATTAAAAACTCGATTCAAATATTGTCACTTTTACAAGTATGCAAGCCAAATGGAGTTTAAATTTTTCTTAAATAAATTTTAAATATGATTGAAAAAAATAAAACATGGTAAGTTTTATTAATTTATTGATATGTCTAACAGAAAAAAAAGTATTTTATACTACGCTTTATTGATTATAAGTATTAGAGGGCTGCAAAATCTAGATTGTTTTTGAAGATTCTGAATAAATTATCATTAAAGAAAATGTTTAAAATGCATGAATTTATCAAAAATGTGTAGCTATATTTAATATTGCTTACTTTTTCTGTCAGGAAACTGTGCGGAATCACGAGGAACTTTTCCGTTTTCTTGTAATACAACATGTTTTACTAACAGAAGGTTATAATGTACGTGCACAACCGAATGTGGTCCACACAAACCATAAAATACTGTGGAACTGTCTATCTCAACATTTGTGGGGTTTTTTTTTTCAGGGGAAAAACAAGGAGTTTACTTCAAGTGGCTCCAAACACAGCTATTCTTATTTTGCAGAATCGCAAACCTCGTCTAGATTTTTCTTCACCACCGTAATTTCTTTATATTCCAATTAGGATCATCTATGTCGGCGTCCTTCACGGATGGCCATCCATTAAGCACAAAAGCTTTTAAAGCCTTGACCGGCGGCGTCAAGAAGAATGTAGTTTTCAGGATCAGAAGGGGGGTCCCCATATGGACGGATGCCTCCAGGTGACATATTCCCCACATAAGCGACACGCTATACACTCCCCGTCCTTCTAATTAGGAAATGGTGATTGTATTCAGTAAACCTGCATTGAAGCAGCCGAAACTGAACCCTATTGAAATGCTCTTTGTCAGCTGCAGAAGGTGCGGCCCCTTTATCATGGAAAAAAAAAAAATACATGGAATAAAAAGTCCGTCAAAGCTCCCAGGCTAGAAGCCCTTCTCCAGTATGTGGGAGTCCATGGCCGTGCTTATAGCTCGCTGAGTGCCCCCCCCCCCCGGGAAACACGCCACTAGATGCCACAGACGGGCTGTAACTAGGAGTGAAGATCATTTTATTGTCGGGAAAGGGGGGGGGGAAGCATCGAAATACCTCCTTGAGATCGACTGTGATGCCGCAAGATATTTAAAATTTCTAACAGTGCTGCGAACGTAAACAGGGCATGTAAAACCCCCTCTTTGCGGTCACCGGCTGGACAAATAGAAATTCGTCCGTAAAAAAGAATTGATCGGGAAAGGAGGAACCCTATTAAAACCTTGAGAATAATTCTTCATTTTGAAATAAACACAATTTTTCGAATAACATAAGTAAGAAATACTACATCCTTTTTGGAAAAATTCCCCAATTTAATTTGCAATGGAACATAGAAAAAATTACAGTATTTTCCGATAAATAGAGGTCGCATCCTGTAAAATGGCCGGAAAAAAGTGTTTGTGGAAAAATCGCCACTTTTTTTTTTACATGTCACAGCTTCGTATAAAGGCCCAAACTCACTGTACTGACGTGACGTGATTATTCCGAGTCTAGGTGTGGAAAACGTATCCATGCGATTTTTTTTTGGGGGGGGGAGAGGGGAAGATTGAGCCAGCTCTCCGAAATTAATAAGAGGGGGGGGGGGAGTCTCGATCCCATTGGCTTAAAACAAGTTACGACAGGTAATATAAGTTACGACTTAATGCACTTAACATACGACTTAATACAAGTTACGCTTACGACAGGTCCAAGCACTTCCCTGTGAAAAATCGGGGTCCTCGCGAAAGATCTGTCCAACGGCGACAGGATCATTTTAGTCGTGGAGGGAGGGAAGAGTATGTAATTTTTTCACCCTCTCCCCACTAAAAAAAAACGATCGAAACGATATTTCTCGTCTTCCACCCCCCCCCCCCAGAATTAGCAGTCCCCACAAGAATTCCGCCTGTGAAAACTGCCTTCTTCCCCAGTTCCGGCCCTGGCTACCTAAGTGTTGGAGTACTGGAAACAGGGCTGGGGGGGAGGGGTCGAATGTCTAGGGTGCCGGACCAGAGGGGGGGGGGACGCAAATTTCACCTTTTAACCTCTCTTCAACATTTATTGAAATACCGTATTTAAAATTTCTATATAAGAGTGCTGCTAACGTAGATAGTTTGAGAATCCCTGATTTATAAGGAGGAAATTTCATATTCCTAGTATTAGAATGCAATGGTACCCGGCTCAGGGGGCTTTGAAATTTTCCATTCATTTCTTATTTTCTTTTTTTTTGTGTGTTAATTTTATTTTACTATTATTTATTTGATTCCCCTCAAAGGCACCGGAACCTAGGAGTGGAGGATATTTGAGCCCAAAAAATTTTGTAAGGTGGTTGAGGCCCCCCCCCCCCCAATAGTTTTTAGAAGAACAATGCAGTGCGTCCTCTGTTTCCTGCGTATGTGCTTCATTTCATCCCCGTATATAGGGGACGGCCAGCAACTTTCAGCGCTCTCTCCCCACCCAATGTTAATTTCTTCATGTCAGCGCCTCTGTTGTGAAGAACTTGTTAATAAGCTTAATCATTGTTCACTTTACCTCCTCCCACTTTTTTTCTTTTTTGTGTTGTATCATGTCCCCATCCCCAAAGGTCACACTCAACAAAAGAAGGAAGAGATGCTCTTGAGTTTACCGACAGTGCAAGCAAGAGAAAGGTTCCGCCCCCCCCCCAAGTTATCTACACTGGTGCCTTCAGGCACCACTCTGGGAGGACGCAATTTAGGATGAATGGATGCTGGATTGATTCGGAGATAAGACTACTATTGTCACAGAACAAGTGCGTTGAGATTCTGAAGAAAAGTAAAAAAATAAAATTACGAGCAGATGGATTTCTACTATTTAAAGAAATTTTTTGTCAAAAATTTTTTTCTGAGCCAAGTGTGAAAAACTTATCCACTCGAATTTTTGGGGGGGCCGAGCCGGCTCTTCTAAAATGTTGGGGGGGGGGGGAGCTCGGGCCCATGGGCCGGATACAAGTTTACGCCTATGTTCTACCCCCACCCCCAGTCAAATTTTGTTGTAAAGGGGCTTGAAAAATGTTTCGGCATCGGTCCTCAAGATCTGTTATGAATGGGCATTTAGAATGTGCTTTTTTCCCCAATATTTTTCAAAAAAACATTGGGGGGGGGGGCTAAAAGTTATTGGTCCTCCCGCATATACCAGACTCAAACGTGTACGAAGGAGAGGAAGAATGCATTGCACAATGGTTTTTTTCAGTAATTACTGGGAGGCTCAGTCCCCTTACAAAATGTATTGCGGAGAGGGGGGGGGGCTCAAATGGCCTCAGCCTCTAGGTTCTGGCACCTATTCTTTATAGAGTGTAATTTATTTCGGTTTCAATATCATTGCTTCCCAATTTTCAACCTTCCCCCTCCCCCCACCATGCATCTTTGGGCATATTTTCATGTTGGCGCCATGGCCGTCCTCCGGTCGCAGTGAACAAAAGAAGAGACACTCAGTTTTTGCCACAGGCAAAGAAGAAAGAGCCCCCTCAACACCTCAAAGAATCTTCCTCTCAGCCGTGCCTTCTGGCAGTAAGGATTGGAACCGATGGAGGGTGCAATTGGGGATTGAACGGCAGGGAAGAAATGAGATAAACGTATTGTCATGGAACAAGAAAGACAAAGACCATCCAGATTTTTTAAAAGAACTAAAATTTTGTGCAGATTGTTTCCATTAACTAATTCATAATTAGGACAACTTTTGGTTAAAAAGAAATTTTCATCATTGCAAAATGAATAAGCCATATTCATACGAATTTTTGGGGGGGCTGAGCCGCGTCTTCAAAAATGTTGGGGGGGCTCAGGCCCATGGGCCCTATAGAAGTTTACGCCTATGGGAAAATTGATAAACACCGTGATGATTGCTCATCGCTTACTAACATTGTAACATTGTCAAAACATGGTTTCGGTTTTTTTCTCTTTTATTTTATTGTACTGAATATCTGTTATTTCCGTGGATTTGAATTGGAATGCCGTGTTTTATGAAAGAGACCCGAGATTTTTTTCTGATACAAATAATGAACATCTCACACACAATACATATCTCTGTATTTCTTACAAACTCGAAACCAGTTTATTACAGCATCCGTGCGTTCATTGAAATTGGTTATGCATAGAACATGCCGGATAAAAGCAGTGCCGTCTTAAGGCATGGGCCACCAGGGCATGGCCCGGGAGCAGGGCCGTCTTAAGAGTATCATGGGCCCCCGGGCCAAGTGATTTTTCTGAGGCCCTACCAGGCAAATTCTTTAAAATTTCGACCAGATCTCATTTTTGTGAGGCCCCCGGGCCCATGCCTTAAGACGGCACTGCCCGGGAGACCTCAAGATAAAAAAGGCTTCACAAAAGAGAGATGTGGTTGAGATTTTCGAGAATGTGCCTGGTAGGTAGGGTCTCAGAAAAATCATTTGGCCCGGGGGCCCATGATGCTCTTAAGACGGCCCTACATATAGGAGGAATCTATAATTCTGGGATGTCATAAATAATGGATCCACTCTGATAATTTGTGATTAACGACCACGTATACATTTATCGCTAATAACAATCATTTTCATAATGATACGCTGGCCATAAAAAAATTACGGTTGCGTCATCGAGGTGTATGGATAACTTCTCGCTTCATCTCATTAACGGTGATATTTTCTTTAGAAAGTATCGAAATTAGCTTCTGCGGATTATAGGCATGTATTTTTATTCAGTGTCTAACTAATTCTGTTGTCTCTCTATCTTGATTGAAGTATAATTATTTAAATCTTTATGCAATAATATTATAATATAATAATATTATGCAATAATATTCGAAACAACGGTTTGATACAAGAAGTCATTAAAATCATATATCAGGACTTGTAGTCTTTTGAGGATTAACGGGTTTATTGCAGCGCTTCTCAACCTTTTTTGACCCACGGAGCCCTTTCCGGTATGTAATTTCTATGGCGGCGCTCCGGATGCCTATTTTTTATTTATTCATCAAAGTTTCTGACCTATTTTTACTATTCAAAAATATTAATAATTATTTTTTTCAAATTTACTGTTTTTTTTATTTATTTCCCTCGAGTGGCCACGGAGCCCCTGGGAGTTCACACGGGGCCCTAAGGGCTCTACGGAGCACTGGTTGAGAACCGCTGGTTTATTGGAATCCTCCAATATTGCCAAACTAATCGATTTGGCATGAACAGGCTGGTAGGGTTACTAGTTGACGAGATGTCACTTTTCCCGCTCAAAGGCTTTTCTTCTTTACCCTTCAGAACGCCTGCGGTCATTTTCGCTCTCCTCCGCCTCCTCAGTATGTTAGGGGACATCGAGATGAGCATCGATGTATTTCCTCTTTTGAAATCGTTCGCTTTGTTCGACTACCCAGTATGTGTTCGGCCTTAGATGTGGGCCACTAAGTAAGTGATCTATTTTGTGAGGTGTAAATGAGTGTATGACAAAATGTAAGATGTGGTGTGGAGTCAGATTTGGGAATTTAAGTTCAAGTTCCGGCTATTTAAAATTTTTCGCAAGTAAAATGCCGCCGAGTCCTAACAGCACCTAAAAGAGAAAAAGAAAAAATAGCCCAAGTCCAACGGCGGAACGCCATTGGCCAGGAGCTCGCCTTCTCAGTATTGGCTGTTGACCTGTGGGAAAGAAAGATAGCAGGAAAAAACAAAGTCCAGTGGTGAAAGGAAAAAGAAGAGAGAGATTTTTCTTTTTTCAAAATTTGTTGATTTTTTTTTTGTTGAGAGTTTTGGATTTTTTAACGAGAAGAGTTAGAAAAAATAAAAGATAAAAAAAATGACAAAAAGAAAGAGGATGCTACAAAAGAGAGGGTAAGAAAAAAAGAGGGGGTCCGGCCGGAGACAAGTTGCCAGGAACTTGGTTTTTGGATTCAGACATCTCTTTTCTTAGACGGTATCTCTCCTGAGTCCGCATTCCGGTTTCGGTAGATGCGAGGGAAGCTTATATCCATTCCTCGTTGGAGTGTTAACTTGATGAGTTAATTAAAGATAGTTAATCTTAACGAGATGAGTTAATTGATGGTAGTTAGGGAAAATTGAAATAGTTTATAGATATTATATAATAGTAGTAGTGATAGCATAGAAAAATGAGCAGAAAAAAAAGAAAGAAAAGTAAGAAGCTACAGTGAAGGTAAAAGAAACCTACGATAGTATAAGAATGTAGGTCAGGAAGCAAAATTTTGGGTAATAGTAAATCGCATGTGATGGGAAAGTTTAATCCTAGGAGACAGACTGTTGAATTTATGGGAAAAGCTATATTTTGGAATGCAGTTGTATGTAGTCGGAGATAATGAGAAAATGTAATAAAACGGGACCCTAGTTGAGAACGTTAGGTGGGTAAAATAATATTCGTGCCAAGCTGAAGACCGTGGCACTGGAAATCTTATGAAAAATAAAATAAGGCTAATCTTTGTCGCTGGTCAAATGCATTGATTTACGAAGGAATGTGCGTCTAGACGGTTCCTATGGACGTGGAACGGATCTAAATTAAATGGTAGGGTCAAAGGTTATGGGAATGTGAGATTTTCCCAGAGAAGGAGATGAGCCAATGAAATTATGTTTAATACTAAAAAGTGGTTCAGACGGGAAAAGAGAATTTCAAGATGAGCGAATGGAAAGTCTTGAAATAGCGCAAAAAGGCGGAGTTGAAATTATCAATCAAAATATAAAGAGATTTTAACAGAGAGAGAGGAGTTTTTTTTGAGTTAGATCAGAGGGATAGGGAGTCGGAATCTTAGGACAGAAGGATGAAGTCGAAGAAATTGTGGTCTAGGAGCTTTGACGGGGTAAGTGATACTCGATATATACTGTCATGTTTTTAATAGAATCAGTCCCCCACATCTCTGTAAAAGTTAATTGTTAATGTGCATGTACCTGTGTATCTGTAATGAATCATCATAATAATGTAAATAAATTCAATTTAAATGGGAGTATACGTATTTATTTTCAAGTCTCTCAATAAATTCTAATTACGTAGTTTAGAATATGTTTAAACCTGGGTTAATACAGGTCTCGTAGGTTGCTCTTCACTATAGAAGGAGACCTCAAGCTCTGTAGGAAGTTACACAACGCGATGGGGGAAGGTTAAGATTACTGGCTTAAATGTATTAATGGGAACTGGCTACCAAGCGTACGGGGAAAGTCAACAATGGTGCCGTGAAAGTAACGTTAAATATAAATGATTTTGGAGACTGAAAATAATTTTTAAATGTTTATAATTTTGTTTTCAAATAACTTAATTAATTGAATCTGGTACTTGCACGCAATTAAACACTAAACAAAATGAGTCGCAGTAATGAAGTACAATCATCCGGTGACAGAGCAGCTGTCAGAATAATATTCGTGCATAGCAATACTCCATTTGCTGTAATGATAACAGGCGGGATTTTGCGCTTGCTACGCGTAGGTGGCTGTGCGATTAGCTCTTCCAACACTGTGGGCGGGGCTTCCGGAGTCGCGACAGGATGCGATTCGATTGGCTGGTTAGTAGCAGTAGGCGGGGTCTGGAGACCCTGTGATGTTTCCGCTCGCTCCTCAAGCATCGTGGAGTTTCCCGAAGGCGGGAAGGACACCGGCGAGAACATTGGCTGTATCGCCTTACTGCAGTCTTTCACCTCGGTCTCCGCTTTCTTTGTCGGCTTGGACTTTTTCCGGGTAACCTCACAACGAACAGGATCGGCGATGACTGTTAGTAGATAGCAGTTTTCAATGAGCTTAGTCCTGGCTCCGATTCGGTTTCCTTCTCCTTTGCGTCCAGAAGCAGCTGGTATGTTTTCCCGAAAAGAGAGAAATTTTTGCATGTCCTCTTGGTGGACATTGGCTCCAGAATAGCAGCAATTTTATCCTCTTTTAGCCCAAACATTAGCTGAGCTATTGCTTCGACGATGGCTGGGATGTTGACCTCGGGCTTTACCAAGCAAGCAAGTATACTCATACTACACCAAATGAAACTACTGTAGAGCGGTGACTCTGACAAAGGTTTTCGAAAATATTCTTTGTTAAACAGCTTTGGGCAGCTGGGGGAGCTCGCGGATAAGCATTGAATAGGGGAAAAGGGCACCTCGGGTGGAAAAAGTTTGAGATGCCCTGCTCTAACGTGAAGTTATTCTATGCAATGCTTTTTCTTTGATAAAACGAAGCGATTCCGTTACGCCAGGGGATTCACTACAGGCGTCCAAAAAGAATAAATGAATTTAATGAATTAAAAAGTTAATGAAAGTAATAATACTGAAAACTATTTTCATTGGCCTGGGCCGAAGCACCGGCCTGCAAAATTGGACTGAAATAATTCAAATATTTATGTTCACACCATCTATTTAACTAAGCAACTTGACAATTCTGTTACAGTATATACGAGATTCAAGAGGCCGAGTCGAAACGTTTTATAAATGTGTAAGTCGAAGTCTAATAAATGAGCCTTTTTAAAAAATTATTCCCCCCGTACATATAAAACGTCATAAAATTTAATGTGCGTTTGTGACTGCATTTCAATTCTGTTCTAAAAAAATATCATTTCATACTTGAGAGGAAATTAAATCACATTTCAAATCATTTAAAGAAATAAAATTTAGCACAACACACACACACACACATCAACTTTGGGACACGACATTGGGTACAAAGTTGCAACAAAATCTTCTCTTCTTGTGTAAATTTCCCCATCTTCGACTTTATTTTTCTTTTTTATTTGGCAGTAGATGATTTTCAATCAGGAATTTTCTCTTTGGTTTTGTTTCTCTGCTTTATAGTCGTTTCAAAAAATTTGAAACGAGGATATTCAACTGGTTTGCAAGATGAACTTTCGTTATTAATTTAAAATTCTTGTTGAATTCTCTTCCGAAATTTCTAGTTTTTTTAAAGAGAGCGTTTTTTGTTTTCGACATTACGAACGGCGGATTTGACACGGAACTAATTGAAATTATCGCGAATTCTCCAGGTTGGGCCTCAGAAAAATCAATTGGCCCGGTGGACCATTATGCTCTTAAGACGGCCCTCTCAGCAAGCAAAGCACCACATCGGAAGAAAATTCTGCAGGAAATGATCGAAAGAACTTACTGTGCACGTATACCGTGTCTCTTTTCGGCAGACCTGTACCCTCCAAATGCTTACAGTAGGCTTTCTCACCCTCTCGGGATAACGCTGAAAACATTGGGAGGAAAAAAAAATTATGAAAGGGCATACGGCCGTCAAAACAATTGAAACCCATTTTTTCGGGACTCGCCACATCTACGTATTCTCAGAAACAAGAAATAAACAAATCACCTAAGTGTCCACTATAAATGGTCGTTTTTGCAGTGACAATATGCGAGAACTGTTGCAGCAACGCGTTTTCACTGCATACAAAGATTTTGTGAGCATTTGATGGATATAAATGTTTTTTTTTCAAACGTTTCCGAGTTTGAGTCGAAGTGAAAACGTCGAATAATTGAGGTTTTACGTTAAATAAAGGAATGAATTATATTATTAGTTGGAGAAAGAAAAATTGAATTTTGAAAACCATGTACGTATTGCTTATAGTCCATCTATAGAATCTACAGTATTTCTTCCAATACCATTGAAATACGAGTTAAATTGACTGGCAAGAATCAGAGGTTCAACATTTTCTGGAAATTGCATTCTCTTTGTTCTCAGTGCCTAATATTCTATTAACAAACTTCCATCGGTCAATATTGTTACGACATTCCGAGAACTTGAAAGTGTAGTACTGTTTTTAGATTGCTTTATTTCAGATTGGATTCTTTATTTTATATTTCTATAAGCAGTTTCTATAGAAAGGTCATATGGGTATTTTCTTGTTTTTATGTAAAGGTGTTGTTTCGTCTTAATTAAATTGCAAATTTCGCCAGTAACCCATGGTTTACCGATCTTCTTCCTTGAAACGATGTTTTTGTCACTGGAATGATTTTGGACAATGACATTCATGATGGATAAAAAGTTATCGAAATCGTTTTCAGGATGAGTGTGATCAAATCTAAATTAATAATTTTGAAGAAAACTTGACACATCAGTGCACCGAATAATGTTTTGTGTATAGTTTGACTTATTTTATCTAATATTGGGGCGGAAAAACGAAATAACTACCCCCGTACCACGGACAGGTGTTCTTTCATTTATGCCTTTGTTGCAGTAAGTGGAGATATTCAGTGTGCCATCGTTTCCAGAAACCATTCTTGAGCTCATTCAAGAAAGTGGAAACCATATAGCTCGCAACTTGCTTTTTCTTGTAGCGCTCCACCAGCCTTTCCCAACTTCTTGATAGCTGGCCCCCGAGATCGGTATGTGGCAAATGATATCGACTGGAGATTTCTCGAGGAGTCTTTCGAATTAATGGAACTTCTGTATCGGGCTGAGCGTTTCGTTATTTTGTACAACTCCCAGATACATGTCCTTGAAGCTGAGCCATTCCATGTATTCTTCACTGAACGCGAGAATGTTCATCTTCGAGAGCTTGAACCTACTTGTCTCAGGTTCTGGACTCGAGATGTGTGTAGTTGGAGTCCGACGCCTCCACCATCTTTTTGGCATTGATGAATCGGTTCATCTTCGATCTGACGTCGAAATACTGATCTTTGACTTTTCCCATCTCCGATAACTCGTCTGGAAGGGCTTGGCTCATACTCCATGAACCTTTTGAAGGCATCTTCAATCCGTTCTAGTCTCACCAGGACTGCTTCCGGGGATGTAGAGTCCTCCAGCGACGCTGCGAAACTGACAATGCGAGTCAGAGCGGCCTTTTCTCGTCCTCGTAGTTTGACGATTTCCGTCTGAGTTGACATTTTCAGGCAAGATGATCTGATTCAAATTCGGATACCGGCCGAGCCCCCAAAAAATGTTCTGTTCACGTCTGCGAAATAATAGAATTCCGGGTTTAAACGAAACAAAAATTTTATTGAACTCCGAATTGATCAGATAAAAAAGCTGCCATACTTCTGTAAATCATGGAAAGAATCCATGTCTGGAAACGGCGGTAACAACAACACTACTCGGACACACTGAGTGCCAAAGCCGCTTGAAAGGTACTCTTAATGCAGCTTTGACTGAGCGCCTAAAGTCTGTTCGTTCTAACTTGGGTCCTGATGTAAATAAAAGCACGTGTGTGATGCCCAAAGTGATTGGTTGAAGAACATTTCACCTTTTCTTATTGTGCAACACCGCCAAAAATATAGTTCTTTGTCGTTTGCCCCTGATACCATAAAATACCTCATAATTTTTATTTTTTTTTAAATATTTATTCCATATTATTTCAAAGTTATCTGGAAGACGGGAAAAAATATTTTTTAAAGATCGGTCACAAAGCGTTTTTGCTTCTATGTCTTCAGGGTGGGTGTTGACAGGATAAGCGCCTTTCGCACTCGAACATTACCGTCCCCGTTTTAAACGGAAGTTTCATTTTATTATTATTACTCCTATTCGCAAACAGATTTGATATGCACTTGTATACGCTTCTTCAAGAGGTCTTGCAAGAAAAAGAATTTTCTTCTTTATCATTTGATGACATAAATGAAATATGCGTGTCTATCTTGTTTGGCAGAGCCATTTGAAAATTCATTTCTTTGCAGCTGCTCTGGACTCCTATAAACAAAGTTGCTGTCAACAAGATTTTTTTTTTCTCTCCCACATGCTTCGACGTACACTGGATACGGGGGGGGGGGTCACTTATCGTTCCTGGTGAATATACGCATTTCAAAAGAATTCGCACTTCTGCAGCTTGTTGGGAGGAAGTAATATTGATTTCGTCGAAGGCGGCGAGCCGAAGTCTTAGGATTATCACGTAGACATGAAAGTAAAGTTTTGAAAATCTGGTTCGAAAGAGTAATGCTCGATTTTGATTCAGTTAGCCTCATTATGACAGACACTATAGATCCCGTGAGAAAGCCTGGCTTGGGGGCCCATTAAAGATCCCAGTCCAGGGGCTCCTGCTGCTGGATGTTAGGGTCATGGCTCGCAACCTACGCACGGATAAAAAAACCGAAATTGTCTTGACAAAAAACAGGATATCAACAACAGGTTGATGTAAGGAAAAGAAATTATGTGGATGACTCTCTCGTCAAATTGGAACTGCTACAGTCCGTGGATTATTATGAAATATTTAATTATACAGACCTGCAAGAAAAAAAGAAAAGCGGCAACACAACGGTAAGTTGTTCATAATTTGTTTCACGTTATAATTGGTAGCATATCCGGCCCAGGAAAATCATACGGCGTAAATTAGCTCAGAAATAAAATTTTAAAATTCTGAAGAAAAAAAAGTAATAAGAAAAAAATTAGGATTTTTTTTTTCTCACTATCTGCCGTAAAATAATAAACAACTCGCACAAGCTTTTGTAACGACCATGGCCCCACATCCTGCTGCAAGACCCCCAGGCTGTGATCTTTACGGGCACTCAGACCAACAACAGCCCTTCCATATAGTAAACTTTTAGCGTAAAAAAATAAAGAAATCACAAGAATTGTCGCAGGCAATGTCCGGGCTGGAGCCCTGCCATCCCAACTCTTGAGGAGTGTGCCATGATAACAACAGAATACCTTATCGAATTTTTTTTGGGAGATATATACCACTTTCTATTTTAATTAGTGTTATCAACAGTTTTTATTTCAACAAAATTTGGAGAACAGTGAAAAAAAATTTTTGAGGAAAATTCTTCATAACGAATTTACAATCTCACGTTCCAGGAAAAAACGCACGTGTTCGGAACACGTAATGAAGGGGCGGGTAAAATTACAACCAATAGAGATAAAGGATGCGGAGTGATATCAAAAATTGCTACAGCGGTTTATTTACACGAGCACCCAAGTTAGAGCGAACAGGGTATAGAGCCAAACGTCGCACGAGAAAATTAAAAAAAAAAAACAACAATGATACAGAGTACAGCGCCATCTAGTGGCGCGTTATCAAACTATAAGCAGATAGAGAAAGGTGTAGGGATCTTTTCTCGAAAAGAGGAGGCATGTAAATGAAGTTTTGTTTCTCACTTGGGTATTCATCCTTTCAGTTAATGGAAGCGAAAAAAATGCAATTGAAAAATAATTTATTTCTCGAATGTGTCATATTAGGAGAATAGGCGCCGATGTAGGTAAAACTTTGATCATAGGGGAGCAATTGCTCATTTGCTCCCCCTACGGCTACGCCACTGCCAGGAGGTGCTTTTGCGGTAATTGGGTATAGATCCGTCTCCAGACCACAATGTCGCCGACCTGAAGAACCTCATCGTCAAGTCCGAGAATTATGAAGAAGACTTCGTGAAACGACTCGTCTTGCAGATCGTCGAAACACATCGAGAGGAAGATGAAGCCGAGCGACAACGACAGGAACGAGAAGTCGAGTGGCAGTTTGAACTGGAGGGAGCGTCTCCGAACAGGGCCGGTCTTAGACGTGGCGCTTAATGGCGCTCTGTGCAAAAACAGTAGTCAGCGCCCCCCCCTCCCCTAGGCGCGGGAGTGATGTGTCGGAGGAGGCTATTTTTGCTTAGTATCTGGGCCGGGTGCCCTTTTCTTCTTCAGGGGCTTAATAATTTTTTTGCCCTTGATCATTAGTTGCCAGAGATAAGGGCCGTGGGACATTCGGGCCCAATATCTCTGAAATAGATTTCGATCTCCCTTTCAGTGGTAGAAATATACAGTTGTGAGGTGATGGTACACGGGGTGAACTGGCGTTCCAGGGATGTAACTAGGATTTTTGCAGCCAGTGGCAAACATTATTTTTCCACCCCCACAACTTTAAAATTCGATAATTTTATAACGATGTTTTTGTTTCCACCTAAAATTGCCACCACCCTAAATTTTTCTGCCCGGGGCATTTGCTCCCTCTAGAGTCGGCGTTGTGGCGTTCATACGTGTCTGCAAAAATCCCAGTTTTGTCAGAGTCATTATATGTTGGCCATTAGGGCCATTGATAGGAGACGGGCGTAGCCAGAAATTCCGTTTGGGAGGACCACTTTTATTTCGGGGGGGGGGGGGGAAACCAAAGTAGCAGAATAATAGATTTGGCCATCTTTTTCCTCTTTTCGGTCATTTTCTCACAGTTCGGGAAGAGGACCAGACCTTCAAGTCCCCCCCCCCACTCCCGCTACGCCCTTGATATGAGATATTCTTTAGTGAGCTGGCTTACATATTTTGTATACTTTGTAAAGGGTCCCGTCTGAGCAGTTGGCCTCTTGAAGGAAGTTCATATACCTCTCATTCACGTATGCTTTAATTTCTAGAGATGTTCTTTTCAATTCTCGATATTTGTTATGAAAATATGGGTATTGTGTTCTCTGCCATTTGCTACGAAATTTATTTTTTTGCTTGATCATGTTTTTAATCTACTGAGGGATACTGAGAGAATTGTTGGTTGGAACTGTTCGTGACAAATCTGAAACAGTTTCATTAATTAAATCTGTCAGAGACTTAATTTCTTCTTCAATTTCAGTGATATTATTACTAATCGTTGATGGTACGTCTCGCTTTACAAGTTTGAGCTTGAAGAGGGACGAATTCACTATTCTTTTTGGTTTATATATGAAAGAGATGGGGAAATCTGTATCAAGAAATATTAAATTGTGGTCTGACGATAAAATCGGCTGAGTATCAATTGTCATTGCGAATGAAAGATTTTTTTTTTGTGAGTGCTATATATATAGAACATCGAGTGTCCTGGTTTGCTTGGTCTGGAAAATGTGTGTCAGTATCTGGTGCATAGGGAGTTATGCCTTTTTTGGAGGCAGAATCTCTCTCTCTCTAAGATCTTTAAAAAAAAGCATTTCTCTGAATGCCGGATAAATAAAAAATTATCACTATTATTCTCCCGCGCGTTGTGCGTCTCTCTCCTTCCCTGGATTTGCGTAGACTGAAGCGCGCATGCGCTAACTGCGCTCACCTCCGTGAAAATTATCCAATGAGCGTCTATTTACCACTAATACGTGTGGACACTTTCAAGAAGAATCGGTAAGTAAAAATTAAGTTGCCCACTTAAGCACTAGTCTCGTGTAAACGGGCCTTTAGTTTAAACACAACACAATATTTCACATAACAGACACTACTATATATAATGAACAGGGCATTTTACTGGCAAACCGTTCACCCTACAGGAATACTTTCAATTAGAAAAATTATCCAAATAACGTGTATATATAGTACACAGATATGTCGTTCATGTTGCAAAGGCTTGTATAGTTATTAAAATAGAAATGTTAATTTTTTATACGGACGTGTGCTCAAAAACCCAATTACAAAGTGTAGTCTTGTTTCTCCTGATGCCAACAAAACCGTTTTATCCGCATTTAACGCAGTTTTTTGGTTGGTTGTCTTCAAATAAATGTTACTGTCGTTAAAGTGACACTATATATAAATACACTGCTCAAAACAATTAGGGGAGCAAGCAAAAAAGTGAAGAAAACCGTGCGAGACAGCCACGTATTGGCATACAATGGATAGTACACGCGTATCAATGCGCAATACAGAAAAAAGGCGTAAAAAAATTTGGAATTAAGCTTTAATTCTTTGAAAATATGGAAAAAACATGAAAAGATGATTTAGGGCAACAATTTGATTACATGTAAACGATAAAAAAAAGTACTGTTTAGACATGATGCATGAGTTTTAATAGGGTGCGTGGTCTCCTCGAACAGCTAAGACTGCTGCACACCTGTTTGCAATGGATGCGATGAGGTTATCGATCAGACTTTGGGGAATACTGTTCCACTCCTCAAGAAGTGCAATCTGCAAGTCTCGGACAGTAACAGGCGGCCTTGGTCGCGCAGCAATGCGTCGTCCAATGGATTCAGGTCAGGAGAGCACGCTGGCCATTCCATACGCTGTATTGTTTCAGCTTCAAGCATGTTCTCCACCAGACGAGCTCTATGCGGTCGGGCATTATCATCCTGGAAAACAAAGGAATCTCCAATGGCTCCAGCGTAAGGGATGACATGAGGTCGCAGTATCTCGTCTGCATAACTTCGGGCCGTCAAAGTGTCATTCCGAATGATATGCAGGTCCGTACGTCCGCCTATGCTGATTCCACCCCATACCATCCAACCAGCTCGCCTGTATTGTGACCTTTCACGAACGAATGCGGTGTTATTTCGAGTGCCCCTGTCCCTCCATACCAGAACACGTCGGGTGTCACACTCCAGACTGAATCGGGACTCGTCTGTAAACAGCACTTGGCTCCAATCATGTTGCTCCCAATCTCGATGTTCAGCAGTCCATCTTCTTCGGGCCGCACGATGGCGTGGGGTCAACGGAATGCAGACCATTGGCCTACGTGCATAGAGCCCTCCCTCATGAAGCCGATTACGTACTGTTTGGCTGGACACCCTTCGTCCTGTTGCCAAGAGCAACCGTCTTTGCAGCTGCGTAGCATTCTCTGTTGTGTTTCGACGGGCTGTTAACCGTATATACCGGTCATCAGTTGCTGTAGTGGCGCGTGGCCGACCTTGCCCTGGTCGACGTCTAACATTTCCTGTTTCTTGGAATCGATTCCACAGCCTTGCAACAACACTTCTGGCGACTCCAACAGCGTCCGCGACACTACGTTGTGTTTGCCCGGATTCCAGTCTGCCTATAACACGCCATGCCATGGATTCCGGTAAATCACGTTGTTGAGACATCCTCAAGTCACCTTGTCTCAAAAAAAAAAAATACTGCGCAATCGAATTTCACAGTTACGGCAGTAAAACAGACGTTTCTGCAACATCCCGATTTCTGCCCTTATCACCTTTTTCTGGTTTTTGACGTCATGAACTTTGATTTGCATATGAAGTTTTCTTCTTCCGTTTCTTGCTAGGCTTTAAATTATGGATGATTCATTTTATGTTACTTATCGGTATACATCTTTGCGTAATTTTGTTAAAACCATGTGCTCCCCTAATTGTTTTGAGCAGTGTACATTCATCTCGAAACCTTATAATTATTGATAACACAAGCTTATGACTAGGACATGGCCCCCACATGTTAGTGCTGGACCTCCAGGCCAGGATTTTTCGCGGACCCCCTACCCTCTCCCACGGAAAGATTTTGTTCACCGCTCTTGAGAAAAAATTATGGTGTATTTTTCGAGACTAAAAAAAAAACCCTTTCGGGAAGAAAAAATGTTGAATGCCCCCCCCCCCCACACATGACAAAATCCTGCTCCTGCATACGCTACGGCACTTGTTTATGCAGCAAAACATCGCTACAACTGTAATCCATAATAAATACACTGCTGGCCACCCAAATTGCAACACCAAGAAAGACAAGAGATATCGCAACAATATTTATTTTGTAGATAACCTGTTGACCAAGCATCAAATGATTAAATTTATAGACTTCTGTGAAGTGTGGTTCCTGCCAAAATCAGTAGCCAGAGTAACCGCCATTGTTGGAGATCACCGCTGCCACACGCCTCGGCATTGATTCAAAGAGACTTTGGATGTGTTCTTGGGGTACAGCAGACCAAGCAGCTTCCACGCGTTGCCAAAGTTGATCTGGTGTGGCAGCTGGGAATGTAATCTGGGTCAATCGTTGAGCAACCATGGACCACATGTTTTCTATCGGCGAAAGATCCGGAGAGCGAGCTGGCCAGGGAAGCAATTCAATCTTGCGATTGACGAAGAACCTTTGGACAATGCGTGCCACGTGTGGTCACGCATTATCCTGTTGAAATGTGGCTGTGGGCAAGTCCTGAAGGTAAGGAAGGACAACTGGCTCCAACACCTCGGAGATGTAGCGCTGGCTTTTTAAAGTACCGGCAAGGCGTACTAGAGGAGTGCGATAGTGATATCCAATACCGCCCCATACCATAATACCCAGTGCAGGACCAGTGTGGCGGTGCATAACGCAGCTGTTCAGCATCCTCTCTCCACGGTGTCTCCAGACTCGAATCCGACCATGTTGCAGACAGAAGCGTGACTCGTCAGTAAAGACAATTTCATTAAATTGTGCCGTCCACATCATTCTTTCATCGCACCATTGGCGGCGGAGACGTCTGTGGTTCTGCGTCAAGGGTAGACGAAGCAATGGACGTCTTGCGGACAGACCACTCTGCTGTAAACGGCGTCGAATGGTACGCGCAGACACTGGATGATGCGGTACAGACTGAATGTGCTGTGCTATGGTTCGTGATGTGGCTGAGCGATCCGTCACTGCCATACGCACAATACGCCTGTCATCACGTGAAGTGGTGCACTGAGGTGGATGCGATCGAACACGTCGGTCCGTCGTACCGTCCTGCATCCAACGATCACATATCCGCATTACAGTTGTTTGGTTTCGTCCAACACGACTACCGATTTCCCTGAAAGATAATCTACAATCTCGGTAGGCCACTATCCTTCCTCTGTCGAACTCGGATACTTGATCAAAAGATGATCGCTGTTTTCTACGAGGCATAATTGATCGTTTTTTTGAAAAAACCACAAGAAAAACACAATTGCCGTACTTCAAATCGTCGAAATCTCCAAGCCTTAAATTGCGCTTTGAAGTGGCGCCACAGGCGCGCGTGATGTGCGTCTGCGCTGAAATTCTAATCATTTGCATATCTCAACTCCGCTAATGCATGTTGTAAATTTCATATTATTTGCATGCTTCCTTCAGGGTGTTGCATTTACGGTGGCCAGCAGTGTACATCTACAATGATATTTTTTTTCAAATCTTGTTTGGAATTACCTGGCTTAATGTTAAACTCTCGGTACAACGACATCCTCTTCTATGATAAACCCCTCTATAACGATATTTTTAGGAGATTTTTCAAATCGCTACAACAATATTTATATTTTGTTCAAAATCGTTTTGAATTTAATTTTAACTTCGTCAGTAGTCTTGGGGACACTTTGCCGTAATTTTTTCGGCACGCTTCCTTCCGTCTGTCCTTTTCCGTCTTATCACTTTCCCCCTCCCTCCTTTTCGTGGGGGGGATTTTCTTTGTGATGCTGCTTTTATGTTTATTACGTTGATGACGCTAATTAATCATTATGTACAAATTATGCTGCTTCGCTCTGGGGTTATGCCCATTTCCGCCGCTAGATGGCGCCACCGAAAATGTTCACGATTTCGCGCGCGCGTTTTGATCGACTTCCTTTTTTAGCCGGATTTCGCACCTTTCGAACCAGACTTCCTGTCGCCTGGAAAATGTCCGATATATTTTCAAAATGGCGGTTGGTCCTATTTATTTGCAAAATAAAAACTAATTCAGTGGGTTATCGGGATTCGAACCCATGACAACTGATAAAGTTTTTCGTTCTCCAGGTTAGTGTGCTAATCACTAAACGTAATAGACTTGCTAGACGAATGCCTTATGAAATAAGTGTATAAAAAATAAAAATAATAAAACGTATATTGGAACATTTAAGGCAGTATATTAAAAAAAAGTCGCTCCTAATTTTGATGTGCCTATGATCGACGATCATCCACGGAGTTATTGGTGAAAAAGGCGAATGTTGTGAACCATATCTACTGTTTTTCAATTATTTTCACACTAATTTTCCACAACCCTTTTTTTTTAAAATAAATTTTTAAAAATTTTCTCAAGATGGTCGATCCCGTGACCCACGTTGATGACAGCACTATCGATATTTAACTTCCGTGAAAATTATTCACTATGTCGTTATATAAAACATTTTATCAAATGTCGTCCCGATTTTCTCTTTGGACATGAAGTTCTATTAGAAATGAATTTAAAAAAAAAAATTAAGTCGCCAAATTACATCGAAAATGTAAATTTTGGCGCCAAACTAACCAAGATTTTTCTCTAGCTGTTTTCAATCCTCAAGTTTGAAAAGATATAGTTCGTTTGTGGTTGATGATGATGCTAATTAACCACTAGTGTTCAAATTATGCTGCTTCGAGAAGAGCCTTTTTATAAAAAAAATATCCAAGTTAATCAAACATGATCCAAAAAAACGCTCACTTTCCAAGCGTTATTATTTTTACCCATCGTCTTTGGATCTTTAAGGGATTAGATACCAAAAATATGCACAAAAAACACACACAAGTTTTCATTGTCAACATTTTTATATTTCCTTCCATAACGAAACGAGATTTGTAACAACACCCTTGAAAAGCTTATCCGGACTTTATTATTTTATTTCTATTTCAGTTTTTCATTATGTCACTTTATTCATGGATTTTATTTTATTTTATCACTTTTATTTTATTTTATTTTTTTATTCACTTCAAACACTTAAAAATTTATTTATTTCACTTCATTTTATTTTATCCAACTTATTCTATATGTTTTATTTTATTAATTATTCAAACTTTTATTGAAAAATTTTAATATTTTCTTTATTTTATTATCTTTTTCATTTCGTTTATTTTTTAATCATTCAAAATTTTATTTTTCAATGTTTCATCGTTATTATATTATCTATTTGATTTTATTATCTTTGTGTCATCATTTTATTTTCATTTCTTTATTTTTTATGATATTATTTTTTAAATTCAAGCCTTTCCAACTTATTCTATATTTTACTTTTATTAATTATTCAAACTTTTATTCAAAAATTTTACTTTTTCTTTATTTTATCTATTTGATTTTTATTATCTTAGTGTCATCATATTATTTTCATTTCGTTTATTTTTCAATCATTCAAAATTTTATTTTTTTAATGTTTCATCGTTATTATATTATTTATCTATTTGATTTTTATTATCTTTGTGTCAACATTTTATTTTCTTTATGTTTTTATCGTTACAATTCATCTATATATCGTTTTTTCATTATTTTTGTTATTTTATTTGTATTATATTTGTAATCATTCGATTTTTATTTACTTAAAATTGTTTATTTTGTCGTTTGAAGATTTTACATTTCTTAAATGATATATATATATATATATATATATATATATATATATATATATATATATATATATATATATATATATATATATATATATATATATATATAATTAAAATGTTATGTGAATAGCCTTCACGCGTAGTCCAAAAAATGAGACAGACTACAAATTTATTCAGTTCGATTATTTATTCATATCAAGATATCGATTGCATGCTCGATAAGTTTATACATTTGTCTGGAATTTAAATTAATTCCTTTTATCGTCAGTGTGTTATTGACAAAAACACGAATGCCATAAATTGTATTACATTTCGTGAAAAAAACACCATCACCAAGAGGTTGGGAACGAGAACAGTTTCCTCTAAATTTGAAGCTGGGGTCGTCGTACACATTCAATGCAAGGCTAGATAAAATGATAATTATAATCACGGACACAACGATGATCCCGATCAAGGCTTTCCCTGTCTCTTCACGGCTAAAAAATTTTCTCTGGGCCGTCGCAGTGCTATCCTTTGACACGTCTTGCATAACTCTGTACTTATCACGATCTCCACTGGAAGTGACAAATGCTAGCGGGATTTCAGCGATTAATATGCTTCAGTATGAAAAATCGACGTGGTCTTTCTAGTGTTAAATTGTATTTACGTTGAATTGGGTATGAAAACCGTGTCTCTGACATGTCTCAATGAATAAAATTTTCATAACTTAAAACGGCAGGAAATGAATATTTTCTTATGAAATATCAATGTTTCTTACATTTCTGCTGAAAATATTTCTAATGTTTATCAATCCGGGAAGTTACTCCGACTTACGTACTATAAAATATTGTATCTGTATGTTTATTCGAGTTTTTTTTTCATGAATTTTACGTTCCTTAGCAGACATTGTTACCACGAGAGGCATGTTTTTTCGAATAGTGATGAGAATAAGAAAAGGCTAAAAATAAACTACTGTATCCGATATGACTGGTGTCAACTAAAGAGTGGACATGACATTTTAACTTTTATTCTTTCTCGCACCAATTTTCTCAGAAGCATGTGTGTATTCAATAAAATAATAATACTTCTATAAAAAAAAAAGGGATAAATAACATGAAAAAAATGATAAAAAACTTAAAAATGATAAAAATTAAAACTCATAAAAATGATTCAAAAAAAATAATCCACAAGGAATTTTTAGCCAGCAAGACTTCAAAATGAAAGTCCTTTTTTACTGTTTCTAAATCGCATGTTATATCGTGACTTAGAACGTGACCTACGTGAGTGACACTTATTACTTTCAAAGGTCACGCTTAGAATGACCAACTGAGCATATTATGCCTCCCTAACTATTCAGTGTGAATCCATTGTTTCTTTCATAAAAGTTCTCACAGCGAATGCTTCCCAAAATCAGTTTTTCACACACACACAATTTACTATCTTTTACTAATTTTAACATATTCTATTTCAAATGAAATTAAATTTATTATTTTTATATATACAGAAAAAAATTGAATTATGAGAAACATGTATACCATCTAGAGAAAAATGCCTGTACCGACGATTAAAAACATTACATTGTTATTAAGGGATAAATTAAATATTTATAAAATTAACAAAAAATATAAAAAAACACAAGACAAAATTACTGATGTCAAATAAAAAATAAACACAGAAAAAACACATACAAACACAATATATAAGAGAATATTCTTAATTTATGATGAAAAATGCAAGAGAAACAAGACAATTTTACGTTCACATAAAATTTCAAGATTTAACGAAATGAAATGATTTTTTCAGCTGTTGTCGTAAAGTACTCCGGATATCACACTATAAAACGAAATGGGTTTTTTATATATATAAGTTATTCTTCTTAGATTATTTTCACAAATTCAACAAAATGGGATACATGTCGTTCTTTTAGTTTTTCATAGATTTTCACAGTGGTTTCAAAGGATTCAACCTAAACTTTGCGCTAGTCAACTCGTTGATTTGTTCTCCCACCCCCCAAACAAGAGCGACAATAGAAAAGTTAGAAAAGGTAGTATGGATACAGATGATTGCAATATCAAAGATGGATAGACGAAACAAATACAGAGATGTTTGGTTTATGGTGTATGGATGAGATGAATAATGGTTTTTCAAAACTAAATTGTTCAAATGGATAAAGTATTCGCGTAATTTTCGAATGATGTTCAATATGATGAGACTTAATAAACCTCTTTTATTATTTCAATGCATTAATTCCTTTTGACATATTTTCTTTGATTTCGTGATTTTTCCCCTTTTCAAATTACCGATTTTTGATAAAAAAGACACAGGTGTATCATTTTCATCAACTTTTTTAACAGAAAATACTTTAATTACCGCGATCTAATAAAATATGAATTCGATTATTTTACTCTTCGTATGCTCATTCAAACTTTTCCTTGGACTCATCATTCGTTCAAAGAATTATTTTCCGATAAAACTTGCATTTTCGATGAAAAGATTTTTTGTCGAGGTTTCTTCCTGCTATTTTTCTATTGTTTATTAACCTATTGCCGTGAAGTTACTCCAGCTTTAATGTTATAAAATATTATCCATGTATATTTCTTCGTGTTTTTTCATGAATTTTACGAGTCTCAGCAAAATTACAACGGTACTTGATGACTCTCATATCGAGTTGTTGAACATCAACGCGATCACGAAACCCCCATACAAATAAATACTCAATATTTCTCACCCATATGAGCGTTAATGCTGAGAGTAATACTTTGATTTAGATAAAATTTATCACTTTAAATTCACTTTGAACGTATACGCCTGATAAAAAAATTTATAACCCGTACCACACTGTTGAAAAAGACGATTACGTCAACAAAATTTGGGCGTTCACTCTTAACTTCGAGAACTCTGATGTCCTATATTACGACACAATCTTGACCAATCGATGGGTTTGTAATCCAAGAATGTCGTTCAGAACGGGTACAAATTTAGGTGAAAAGACATATAAAAAATATCATCAATATAGTGGAAGAGAAATTACATCAAGTACAAATATTATAGAAAGGCGTTTATTCAGTAAAATAATTATACTTCAAAACAAAAGAAATCATTGAAAATGATAAAAATGATTTAAAAAAAACATTGAAAATGATAAAAATGATTTAAAAAAAACATTGAAAATGATTTTAAAAAAAATGGTAGAAAAAAATTTTGCAAATTTCAAAGAGGATGAAACACTGAGAGGTCTTGAACAAAAAGTGTGTGGGAGCCTGCCATGTGTCTGCCTTATCCCTGCAAAGGACTATCAACAAAGATGGATGCCCAGAGAATGGAAGAAGGGGGTCATCGGTTGCTACAAGATCTGAGTACTATTGTTTCTTCCATTCTCTGGGGATCCTTTGTTGGGAAATAGTACAATCTTTGCGATAAGGTAGACACATGGCAGGCTTACCTTATCGCAAAGATTGTACTATTTCCCATTCAAAATTGAACTGAAATAATTCACATATTTATGTTCACTCCATCTATTCAATTAAACAACTTGACAATTCTGTTACGGTCGTTTATACGACGTTCAAGAGGCCGAGTCAAAACGTTTTATAAATGTGTAAGTCGAAGTCGAATAACTGAGCCATTTTTAAAAAACTATTCCCCCCCCCCACCATACATATAAAATGTTATAAAATTTAATGTGTGTTTAACTGCATTCCAATTCTGTTCTAAAAAATAGCATTTCATACTTGAGAGGAAATTAAATAACATTTCAAATCATTTAAAGAAATAAAATTTAGCACAACATTACCTTTGAAGCACGACATTGGGTACAATATTGCAACAAAATCTTCTCGACTTGCGAAAATTTCCCCCATCTTGGACCCTCATTTTTTTTGGCAGTAGATGATTTCAATTAGCAGCTTGCTCTTTGATTTTGTTTTTCTGCTTTATAATCGTTTCAAAAACTTGGAACGAGAATATTCATTTGCAAGATGTGCAAGATGAACTTTCGTTATCAATTTAAAATTCCTGTTGAATTCTTCCAAAATTTCTAGTTTTTTTAGAGAGAGCGTTTTTTGTTTTTTCGACATTACGAACGCGGATTTGACACATGTCAGTAAGCAGTGCCGTCTGAACGCATGGCCTCACCCAAGAACGGCCCGGGGACCTCAAGAGAAGAGGGGTCTCACAAAAATGGGAACTAATTGAAATTTTCGAGAATTTTCCAGGTTGGGCCTCAGAAAAATCAATTGGCCCTGTCAGCAAGCAAAGCACCACATCGAAAGAAAATTCTACAGGAAATGATCGATAGAACTTACTGTGCATTACCTTATCTGTCTCTTTCCGGCAGACCTGTACCCTCCAAATGCTTGCAGTAGACCTCTTTCTCACCCTCTCGGGATAGCGCGGAAAACAATGGGAGAAAAAAAGTTCTGAAAGGACATACGGCCGTCAAAATAATTGAAACTCATTTCATCGGGATTCGCCACATCTGCGTATTCTCAGAAACAAGCAATAAACAAATTACCTAAGTGTCCACTCTAAATGGTCATCAGCCATCTCACTGGCAATTTTTGTATACGTCAGCAATCACCCTAAAATTTATGTCTTTTGCGGTGAGAATATGCAAGAAGAACTGTTGCAGCAACGCGTTTTCACTGCACACAAAAAACTTCTTTTTTTTTCAAAAGTTTCCGAGTCGAAGTGAAAACGTCGAATAATTGAGATTATACGTTAAATAAATGAATGAATTACTTTAACATTAAAATGTATAGGGATCAATTGCGACCAAAGCCAAACGTCGTATAAACGTCAAAGTCGTATAACTGAGTGACGTATGAACGAGGTTACTCGGTAATTACTAGATATGCCCTATTAAAAATAAGCGTTTTAAACTTTATGAAACACAATTTAACAAACATCGCATCTGGCCTCGAGGCAGGGCCAAACTCTTCGGACATAGATTTATTATAGGAACCATGATGCTCGCGAGCAACGAGTTAAAGATGTCTGTCCTAGAGACAATGGAGATATTGGTTTGGGGAACGGGAGAGGAATCTTTCAGAGAAAATGTGAGTTCAAAAAAATTTTAAATTAACAGAAATTGTGACTGAGGTAGTATTTGAAGATATTTTCTTCCGATATGATTTTTTTTTACAAAAATATTATTATTGTTATTTTATCATCTTGAAAGAGGTGGCTAGCTCCCCCTCCACGGACATCTTTGAGGAAAACATGTTTTAGGGGGAAAAAAAGATTAACCCCCCCCCCCCCACACACACACACACACACACACACATTGAGGAAATCTTGCTTACGCTTATGCCCAAGTTGTCGCCATGCGTCAATAAAAACGTTTTTTGGAAGTCATAAAATGTTTCAAACATGACGTAATAAAATGGTCATTATGTCCACTTTGGAAGCATCAAAAATGACCATTTGCTGCAAATAGTTCGACTTTCAGAAGATAGATGGCACTATTTGAAGAGACGGAAGGGGAAAAAATGTACAACGCAGCAGCGTAGCTCGGATTCTAGCCCACACCGTTCGAGGGTTGCCCCTATGTATCGCACGCCATGCCTCTACCGATCGCGTTATCGTAGCAGTACCCACCGAGTGTTATTTTATAAAGACTTCACAATTATTGATTAAATATTACAATTTCCGTTAAGTAATCTCCTGCTGAGTTTAGCCGATTGCAGTTATTTTTTCTTTTATTCTTTTTGTCCTTGAAAAATATAATAATTATAAATATAATTATTTGCGTTGTTTATAATTATCGAAAAGAAAAAGATTTTAAGAAATTCATTTTTTTAGTTCAATGTACACGTCAAAGAATCCATTGCATCTTTTTCAATTGTTGATAGATTTCACAGATCTTCTGATCTTCCGTAAAAAACATGATATGGATGCAATTATAATTTATATAAAGTGTTGATAAATTTATATGAACACACAATTACTCATTGAAAAGTTTTACATTTTCATTCAGACAAAATCGCAATTGAAAGTACTTCATTTATCTTGTGACAACCAGTGACGAATAGGCCTAGGATAATTTTGAAACACCCTCTGAAGATTCATTAACAAATATTTTGGAGAATTTTTATATTTTCATCCGGAACAGAATTTTTCAGTTTGAAAGAAATTCGTGATTTTTATGACGCAAAATCATTTACGCCATTTAATATCACGTCATTTCATTAAGGTCATCAAGCATCACGTTATTTCCTGACCTTTATTGTTCGTGATTATTAATTATGATTATTATTATTATGACTTTGAAATGACGTTTTTTTTTTACTGACGTCATTCGAAGAAAATGACCAAATTTTCGCGTCATATTTGACGTCAGGTGACTACTTGGGTGCTGTCAGAGATGATTGCAAAACATCTTTGAAAACTTTCTTTGATGTAAACCTTCTCTAGGGTGACCATACGTCCCGTATTTCCCGGGACAGTCCCGGTATTTTCGGTTTTTTTGGTCGTCCCGACTTTTTGGCAAAAGTGTCCCGGTTTTTCCCGTATTTTACACGAAGCCTACATGAATATTTACTCTTTATTGAAGTCAAAGATTGACATTATTTTTCAACTCATAAATTATTTTATGATAATTACAACTATAAATAAGAATATTAATCTCCCACATTCGTCTTGGTGAACGTTTTTCTTCGTGGAATTCATTTTAATCCACTTCAATTTGCAGTAATGGTTCATTTCCCACCATTTTGATTTTTCTGTAATTTCAACAATATTTGGCAACTTTGTTCGGTTTTGGCGTTATTTTTGGCGATAGTTGGCAGTGTCCTGTATTTTCCCGTATTTGGAATCTTAATGTCCCGTATTTCTCTCGAGGAAATATGGTCAGCCTAACCTTCTCAAAGTTTGAAATGACATGCTGATCCATGAGCTGGATAGGAGTCGTATTTGGAGAAAAAAACTTTAAACAAACTTGTCATTTGGCCAACAGAGGATATTGTTCCTTTAGATTTAGTCTAATTTTTTCCGGCTTGAATGTTCGTAAATCAACACTAGTTCGTAAACCGAATCAATTTTTTGTTGTTCGTAAACCAAATTACACACAAACTGAGACGTTCGTAATTTCCAGTATATTTCTCGAGGAAATATGGTCATCCTTTGTCGTAATTGACTTTTAATAGCGCCTATCTGACCTAAACAGTACGTATGGGCATGTAAATATTATCTTTCATTTGGATTTGATAAAATGGCAACGTCTACAATAGCACGTGCTTTGTTTGTAAACAGCTATCATGGTATCAATATTCAAGGACAGGTGAAATGAAGGATGTTCTTATCTATGGAAAAAATATTATCGTTAGAAATCTGTCACGAAATTTAGTTCTGTGGTTTGTAATTTACAAAAGCAAATGATTAACTAATTCGTCCAAATATGCTGTCCTTTTCTAAAATACGAGTGGCAGAGAAATTTTCAAAATTGTTTCGCGAAATATCAAGACCCGTGTCTAATGCAATAAAGGTATTTATTACACATGCGAAAAATAAAACATATTTGTTGAACTGGCTTATTATTTTTAGGTAGCTGTATTTATGCCTATGACAACCATAATTTTATGGGCGTTTTTCAGACTATTATTTTTATTTATTCCTTTTCCCAGCCACCTTGTTGGGAAATTTGCCTGTTGTGGTCTCTAATTTTGTATTTGTATAACTCAATTTAAATGTGTATATGAGAATAAAAACGTACAAATTCCCTGGACAGATTTCTTCGGAATATGTGAGGATCACGTAATTATTAAAAATTTCTTCTATAATTACTGGTTTTTCTTTGGAAGTGAAAGAAACTGATGAGAGAGCGGTTATCCGTACAGCCCATTGTGTTTGATGGATCTTGTCAATCATAGACAGATACTATGATTGACAGGTGAATGCCATGTGGATGGCTTTTTCAGCATAGCAAAAAGTCAGCCAAGAGACAATTTAAAATTGCTTCAAGAAAGCTGGGGATTTGGAATCAGTGATGAAGGATCAGATCTGGTGGTGCACTTGAATTTCAGTGGTTCTCAGAGCAATGTTGAAGATGAAATTTCAGAACATTAGGGCATTACTAAAGACACTCAAAGTTAGAAATTTCATTTTCCGATTTTGTGGAAATAAACAGTGTTTACGACAACCTATCAGCACCTTGACGGATACCAAAATTGTTGCTGAATGTATGGATGACCTGGGTGCTCCAGAGGAATTAGAAAAAAGTAGCAGTGTGAAAAATGCTAAACAAATGCTGTAAAAATACTGCACCATTTTTTGGAGCAAAGTGAGATGATAAGGCTCGAAATATTTGCAGTTCTTGCTGGTATAGATGAATTTGTGAAGGTCAAAGAGCCAAAAATATATATCAATCCAAGCTTAGGCCTATGGATTATTTTAAATGAAGTATGTAAATAAAATTTGAATTGTACAAAAAAGAAAAAAAATTGAATGAATATCAGTGTATTTGCATAATGTGATGGAACATTCATTAGTACATAGTAATATATAGTAAGATATTTTTTAGTTTTTATCAATCGAGTTTTTTACTATTTTGGTATGTTTTTTCTTTCTCATTCAAAAAACTCTATTTCTCAAAAACTCTATCTCAAAATTTTTTTCGCTCCCATCAGTTTTGAGATAAAGAGGTTTGATATGTGCTTACGATAAAAGTGCAACATGATAAAAGTGATTGGATGGAAACATGAAGATTTTTCCTTTCTTATAATCCAGACCGCCAAATCCAATATAATCCAGATTGCCAAGGGCGCTATAAGTCGCCAACGCCGGCGCTCTCAGTTCTGCCGATCGGGGCTCTCACTTGTTTTGCCGGGTTATCATTGTTCTAGATTGTTCCTCGGTAGCTTCTATTACCCATCCATTATAGATGGGGCTTAAAGCGCGGGTGATTCAAACGGATAACTGTGTTTTTTCCGTTTGTGCAGTAGCGTCGTTGTCTTGGATTATTCCCTATGCGATTACCTTTCGTTAGTTGTTTTTAGCGTGTCTTTTCAAATATTTGAATAGTCATTTAGTTTTTTTCGTTCCGAGCGTTAGGATTACATTTTCGTCGACCGGTAAGGTTGTATCCTTTTTATTTATTTTTATTATTAATATTCGTTATTTTATTTAATTTCCATTATTTATTTAAAAGAATCTGGATACCCGAAAATAGTCCGGGTTTTAAATTTTTTTATACCTAGAATATACTTATTTATACAACATGCAGGACCATTGTTTATTTAAATATACTATTATATTTCATTTATGTTTCATGATATATTGAATATTTGAATGGGTTTTTATTATTCTTTTCCATGCTGGCGATTTTTTTTTTCGGCGTCCGCAGTGTCTAACGGCCTTGGCCACTTTTGGTCGGGCCATCGGATATGTTTGGTGCCAAAAAAAAAAGTTGCCAGAAATCGCCAATCTCTGGATTATACAGCACCTGTTCCCAAAATGGCCAGCAAGGTGGCTGAGAAAACGACATCCATAACAAATATGGATGTCATATTTTTCTAAAATACAGCAACCGAATTAAAAATGTAATTATAAAAACTAAACTCTTGTTATTTTGGATCTGTTGATATATCCTTCCTACTAATGATGTGTGTAAGAGTAAATAATTATAACCAGAATATTCAGCCTATCTAAGACATATTTAATAGAGATTTAAACTCTTAAAACGGGAGACAACATTTTTATCTGTTTCCAGATACCAAAAACAAATATTTAAATCAATTGTTTGGCCATTAACATAATAGCCTGACAAAAACTATATATACATGAGAAAAAAAAAATATACAATGCCCACATAAAAAATGTTTATGGTTGTCTTATTCTAAGTATGGATAGCTTCTCAATTTACCCCAACATGTTTATTGTATTTCTTTTTAAAAATTAATTAATTTAATTTGAAAAATAAAATCAACTAAAAACAGAAAATAAATTTAATTTGATTTTTTAAACTGAAAAATTTCAAGTTCTTTCTACTAATGCATAATTTTAAGTTTGCGCCTAAAGCAGGAACAAAAAATAGTGCTGTTCCGAATTTTGCTCCCCCACTGACCAAAATCAATGATGAATGATTGTCAAAGAGAGAATAAATTCTGTATTTCTCGGTCCATTATCTTGAGCCTTAGACCTTGTCTGCACAAAATACACTGAAGAGCCAAAAAAACTGGTGAAGGCATGCGTATGCAAATAAAGAGATATGGGACCAATCAGAGTACGGCGCTGCGGTCTGCAATGCCTATATAACACAACAAGTGTCTGGCATAGTTGTTAGATCGGTTACTGCTGCTACAATGGCAGGTTGTCGAGATTTAAGTGAGTTTGAACGTGGTGTTATAGTCGGTGCACGAGAGAGAGGACATAGCATCTCTGAGGTAGCGATGAAATTTGGATTTTCACGTATGACCATTTCACGAGTGTACCGTGAATATCGGGAATCTGGTAAAAAATTAAATCTACGACATCTCTACGGCCGGAAAAAGATCATGCAAGAACGGGACTAACAACGACTGACGAGAATCATTAAACGTGACAGACGTGCAACCCTTCCGCAAATTGCTGCAGATTTCAATGCTGGGCCATCAACAAGTGTCAGCGTGCAAACCATTCAACGAAACATCATCGATATGGGCTTTCGGAGCCGAAGGCCCACCCGTGTACCCTTGATGGCTGCATGACACAAAGCTTTACGCCTCGCCTGGGCCAGACAACACAGACATTGGACTATTGAGGACTGGAAACACGTTGCCTGGTCTGACGAGTCTCGGTTCCAATTGCTTCGAGCTGATGGACGTGTACGGGTATGGAGACAACCTCATGAATCCATGGACCCTACATGTCAACAGGGGACTGTTCAAGCTGGTGGAGGCTCTGTGATGGTGTGGGGCGTGTGCAGTTGGCGTGATATGGGACCCCTGATAAGTCTAGATACGACTCTGACAGGTGACAGGTACGTAAGCATCCTGTCTGATCACTTGCACCCATTCATGTCCATTGCGCATTCCGACGGACTTGGATAATTTCAGCAGGACAATGCGACACCCCACACATCCAGAATTGCTACAAAGTGGCTCCAGGAACACTCTTCTGACTTACGACACTTCCGCTGGCCACCAAAATCCAGAGACATGAACATTATTGAACATATCTAGGATGCCTTGCAACGTGCTGTTCAGAAGAACTCCCTCTTACTCCTTCGGATTTATGGACAGCCCTGCAGGATTCATGGTGTCAATTACCTCCAACACTACTTCAGACATTAGTCGAGTCCATGCCACGTTGTGTTGCAGCACTTCTGCGTGCTCCCGGGGGCGCTACACGATATTAGGCAGGTGTACCAGTTTTTTTGGCTCTTCAGTTTAGAACACCAGTGGTGCATATTACTATTGCCATTGGTAGTGGTTGCAAAGCACTGAGACAAGTTCTGTATCTCCTTCATTCTGAGATAGTAGTTATGTGGGATTATGACAAACACAGTAAATAAACGCAGGACTAAATCAAGCATTGAATAGAAAAGGGAAGTGGAAAGACAGTGATGTAGTTAACATGCCCCTATTTTCATAAGGGGTAGGGCTTATTCATAGTTTTGCACACACATACAAAAATTATTGCTTAGACTGGTTCTGTCGAACTATTATTCTTGAAATTTACTTGTAAAACTGAGTTCAATTATTAATTGAATCATTATGTAAGCAGGTATGAAAATTCATTTCTGCTTAATTTATTTTTTATTTTTTTTAGTTTGAAAATTCTCAATCTATTGGTACTGAAACTTCACTGCTAGAAGACTCATTTGGAAGGAATCATACATATTTACGTATATCTGTTACAGAACTATGTAATTTGAGATGTAAGGTCTTTCTCTGTGTTATACTACTGAATAATCTCTAACAATACAAATTGGTATTTCCTGGATACATGAGTCTATGCTGGGTGTTTAAAAAATGAGTTCCCCTTTTTAGAGTCCTCTGGAAAAAAAGTCTGGTGATCAAATTATTCTGAAGCTTGTTATTCAAACAATTTAAACTATAGCGAAGAGATTTAGAAGTTAATTCAAACTTTATCATCATGCTTTGAAATGTCACAGCATTTGTTATGGGATCTGGCGCAGCCCTTCAAATCTTATCTCCACTAATGCATTTGTAATGGAAATTTGTTTCTGTCAAATTTCTGTCATATTCATTCTCTATGGATTGATTTGCTGAAATATGAAGTTTCAGGAAAGTCTGATTACTAAATGGCTTTCCAGCAATATCATTGAAGCCAGGGGTGTTGTGAGTACTCTAGCACACACAGTACTTTATAGCCTAGGGTAGAGCACCCCCAGCATAAATTGGAAAGTCACAATCTATAACATAACTTTTGAATGGTGCTGAAACTGAGCACCCACAGGTCTGAAACACTCAAAAGTCGATCTGTCTTCATATCTTATAGTTTAGTTGGTAGAACACTCGTCAGGTGAACAAAAAACCAGTGTTTGTGTTTATTTCTAAACCACCTCGTTGGGTATTTTGCCTGTTGTGGCCTTGTATTTGTATATATTGCTGCCCATTCCAGAGACCTTCAAGTAGGGCAACTTTCACTATAAAGTTTTCCTACTTTCAGTGGTGTCAGAGCCAGGGGTACTGTGGGTGCTTGAGCACCCTCAAAATTTTCTATCATATTGCAGAGAACCCCCAGAATCAATTCAAAAATCAAAATATCCTACTTAAAACTCAAGTATCCTGCACACACAGGTATAAAACACTTCTGATGCCCCTGCCTACTTTCTTCTAATTACATAATTAGAAGTAAAATATTTATCATAAGCAAAGTGACATATTACCACTTTATAGATATGAATAACTTTGAAAATAAAGAAAAATTAATCCATAATCTAGAATCTCTCTGGTCCAAAGAATTTTGAATGAACGAGTTTCTACTGTATTTCACTTGGATTTAATTCAAACTATTTATTTTAAGTTATTTTAATCCAAATATCTCTGGTACTGAAGTTTTTCATTCATTTAATGTTAATAAGTTACTTTGTTTTTAAATTTAAAAAAAAACCCATCAGATTATAATCTGGAAAAAAAATTGTTTGGATTTGAAGAAAAAAATGTATATATATTTTTTTAAAAAAAGGTCAGTATTGCATGCCTGAAGATGGAGTGACGTTGACTCCAAAGCCAAAACTGCTGAAAACAGATGAAATTCTTCAACTTGCTGAGCTTTTTGTTAAATTAGGTGTTACAAAAATACGGCTCACTGGAGGAGAACCACTTGTAAGACAGGACATAATAAGCATTGTTGGTAATGAAAATTTCTTTATTTAAGTAGACAATAATGCAGTAAAAGTCCATTGTAATGACAGTTGTAGAAAAAATTATTATAACAGATTTTTCATTATAGTTAGTAAATTTAAGTTTTTTTGCTTTGCCTGGTAACAAATTATAGGAAATTCCTGCTTTAATTCTGTATTCACGAAACGATTTAGCCAATGGTCCAAACAATTAAAATTCTCAGTTATCATCTCTCTGCTCAGCTCCTTCAAGTTAGGCTGAAAGAGATCTGAGGAATGGGATAACTCCGGCAGCAGAGTTCTGGTGTTCATTCATGCTCAACTGCATGGCTTTATGGACTCATAAAAGTCTTTATACTAATAAGGGAAAAATCCTTATTGTAAAATCATGGCAATGGTTTAAAATGTTTTGCATTCTGATTCCTTCAAGCATAAAATTGTCCAGTCCTTTGACTAACTAAGGATTTTAAGCTAATGTTTCCCAACCATTGTGATATCATAGACCTCCTGTAATGAAAGTCAATGCACCAGAGACCCTTTATGGTGCCAGTCAATGCTCTGTAGCACCCTGTAATGTCAGAAGGTCACTTTCGATGCCCCCCCCCCCATAAAATCCAAAAAATATATATTTTAATATAATTTACATGCCCTCTTTACACCTGAGTCAAAACAGACTATTAAAATTTTTTCTTTTTGATTGATTTGTGTTTATTGTATGCAGAAATTCCCTTTAAAAAGAAAAAAAAATTAATTTAGGTCGCTATCTTCACTAGGACCATTTGAGTTAGATAGGCTACACAGGATTTTCTCAAGGGTGGGAGAGTTTAGTTTTTTTCCTTCTGAATTGGAGGGTGGTTTTGGGGTTTACATTTTTTTCCTGCAAAATAACACCATAATCTTAGCTCTAAATTGGATTTGCATACGGCAATGTAGATACACATATGTGTACCTCAGGTTTTAACTTGAAAAAAGACTCATTAAAAACCATTTAAAACTGCTAAAAATGAGGTACACATATATTCTTCACATCTTCACTCTAGAGGTACTCATATATGTACCTCTGGAGCAAATAAGTTAATAATCAAATTTATTACAATTTCACAGCAAAAAAAGTGGCATTCATGCAACAGTAATCAATGAAAATGATCCAGTAAGCCCTTACAAAGTAATAGACATCCGGGACCACAGGTTGAAAAACACTGCTCTAAATTGTAAGTTCAAATAAACCCTTGCTGTGAAAAATTACAATAGTTTCCAAGTCACTCAAAGTGAAAAAAGTCTAAATTGCATGAAGTTGAAGGGCAAACACTACCCTTGATGTTGGTAAATTTGAGTACATTTTTGTTCAAATATTTATTGTTAAGATAATTTTGTACCTTTAACACTAGCTCCTTGATGATGCATTGCAAATTACTCATAATAGTCAGATTCTCATTATAGGCCATATGCATTATATCTTCTTTTTACTAGATCAGCTAATGTTATCAGCACATTGTATGATGTGAGGGTGCTATTTCATATGATACAGGTTGGCATTCTAAAATCCTGCAACCCCCATGCCTGAAAAGCACCAGTTTTTGAAAATGCTGAATTTTGAATGGTGCCATGCATGCTCACTCAATGAATGGTCTGTGGGCTGAATGTGGCGTGCCATGTCAAACCAAATTTGTAAAAAATGAACTGAGTGACATATTCCCAGATTATTCTAGTGTCTCCTTGGCACATCTGCAGATCACTCAAGTGACCTGCAGTGAAATTCCCTATTGCATGAGTGACCTGCGGTACATTCCTAGATAACTTAATTGACCACAGCATATTTACAGATGATCGCGGCACTTTTTCAGTTCACTTGAGTGTCCCATGGCACATTCCCAGACCACTTTAATGACCCGCTGCATATTTACAGATCATTGAGTGACCTGCGGTACAGTTACAGATTACTGAAATGGCCTAGGGCAAAATTCAAAATCACTCAAGCACCTTGGGGCACAATTAAAAGATTTCTCAATTTCCCTGTTGCACATTTAAAACATCTCTCCATTGCCCTGTAGCACATTTAAAAGATCACTCAAATGATTTGTGGGACATTTACAGATCCTTTAAGTGACTCGTGACATGTTTTCCAATCAATTAAGTGGCCTTCCTTCTCTCCTAAAAGTTGAACACCTTTGTGCTATGCTGTATATATTTTACAGAAAAGGACGTACCTGTATAGTCCTTTGAAAAAAGAAAATTAAACACTAAATGGAAATTAAATTATAATCATCATTTGATCATTTTTGTCGCACCATGGTCATTTTCTGCACACAAGGGTTAATGAGACCAGGACCTACAATTTATTGTAGATTTCAAACGGCAGGCTTGTTTTTATACTCATCGAGAGGTTGGTGCACTAACCCCTCGATGGGGGACTCCCTGCAGTAGCAATTTTTTTTGTGGTCATGTCTCTGTTTCTGTTGTACCCCTGTGTCAGGAAAGTTTTCTGACAAGGATGAACCAGGTATTGAACTCGCGACACTTCTAAACATCCTTTGGTACATTAGGGGAGTATCTTATCGGCCTGGGCTACCGCGCCATTTAATATTCATCAACTAAATAAAACAGCTCAATAAAAATTTGGTTCAACTGAATGCAGAAAACAGTGGCATGAAAATGTAGTAAATTTAATCCGAAAACCACATGCTGGAGAAATCTGAAAGAACCAGATTATGGATAGCCAGATTTTTTAATGTCAACCTGATGTGAATCAGGGCTGGATTTTTAACTCGTTAATCAAAAAATTTTAATTGATTGATCGACTGATTGAGTTTTTAAATTATCATAAATATTTTCAAATGCTACATAAATAAATTTTCAATTACTACATAATTTTGTTTTACTGATTGAGGCTATAAAAATATATTTTATTAATTTCACGCACTTATTGGCTAGATATAAAAAAATATAGAAATAGATTTAAAAATTCAGACTGCTTGAGACAATTTAATATGCTGAACATATTTATAAAATCCTGGAATTTCTTTAATTGGTTCTTGTTTTTATTAGAAAACCAGTTATTTTAAGTTAATCACTGATTTCAAAACTACTTTAGATCTTCATACTTTTACTTTTTTCACTGGAAAATGGTACTGGAGTGATAGGGGCCTGATGTTTCCAAATATGAAAACTGCTGTGTTCACAGTGATGCCAATAATAAATTTTGATCTTGTCTTCTAAAACTCTCATCTAGCTCAATTTTGAACTGAAATCATTGTTGGTTTTCGTTGAAGTGAGATGTTAAAAAATTTGATCAAAATGTTGGTTCAAATATTTTTAAATATAGTCAATTATCTGAAATTTTATGTATAGGAACATATTTTATGACATCTACCATAATCCCCTGCATCAGCCGGTGTACCCCAAAAATTTGTATATCGACTTTTTGAATGTCGTAGTCTGGTCCATTCCCAACATGCCATGAAAAGCATGGTTTAATAGGTTTACATGATACATCCATTCAGCCTGAAGACTGATATCAGTCTTCAGGTGAATAAATATGTGAATTGGAATAAAATAGTATTTTTGCTGTAGCAAGCATGTTTTTTTCCACAGATTTGATAGCGGTAAAAAAAATTAAACATTTATTAATCTTTCTAACCTAATTATCACCAGCTTTATATAAAATACACATGCTTTGTTGTTAATTTTTTTTTTTTTTTTTTGCATATTAAGAGATCAAAGAAATATGCAGTCACTTTTATATCACAATATCATGTTTTGCGATGATCTTTTTTGATTGTTTTTTGCTGTGCAGATTCAGTTCTTAAATACATGATCAAAGAATACAAAAATACTTCATGGTCTACTAATTTTTTCATTTAGCTCATCTACTGCAACCTTTCATGCACTCCCAGATTCTACTTTTATCTTTCAAGTTTTTTGACAGCAAAAGGAAACGACTGAACATCATATTTCAAATCAAGACATTTATTCAAATCACAAAAAAACATGATTACAGAATTTAGTAAGAACACCTTGCTAATGTTATTAAATTTTAGTATATTATTAAGAGACGAATATATCACAAAAACATTTCCACATATCATTGTTGCTTTTATCTGAAACCGGTCTGGAGCTTTGGCATAACTAGAAAATAGAAGAGTTGATCCACTTTGCCCAAGAATATTGAGAAGACACCAACGAATAAGGCAAATACACAAAAAAATAATAAAAGTCCTAACGGCACCCATTGGTGTTGAAATGCATTAGGACTTTTATTATTTTTATTGTGTATTTGCCTTATTCGCTGGTGTCTTCTCAATAACTAGAAAAGCTTCATTTCCATGCGACTTCCCAAGTGCAACAGCTTCCAACTGGATGTCTTCTGAGAAATAGACCCGACAGAGGCTGATTCACAATATTTTCGAAGTGGATGTAATACGATGGAGATCGAGGCGCATTATTTGGAACTAGCTCAACATCGGAACCAAGTAATGAATCTGGCCAGGCAAGTGATATAAGTGCATAGGTGAGACGTTGACCATCGGACGTCAGCTCAGAGAACGCCAAAGGACTCAGTTTGCGGAAGGTTTGAAGTCAGGTCACAACGAGGCAGACGTTGAGGATAGCTAGAATTGACCCATCCATTCGACGTTGTTGACGATACCAAATTGATCAGCATCAGCGACACTAGGTGTTGAGATTTTCCATTGTCACTGGGTGTGCATTAGGTCCCCAGCACGACCCAACTCACATGGGTAAAAGGCTTAGATCCCGGGAGGGACAGAGCCTGGGTTGTGTCTGGTCTGTCGGGTGTGCATTAGGAAAGCTAAGTCACAGCTCTCATTTGAAGTTACTGTTAATTCATAAAAGAAATCCGGACCTGCCGAGATACAAACGCGAATTTAGGAAAACATTACGGGATATAATTCCGAGCTTAAGGCTAGATGAAGTTTTGTTACATTTAAGCTGATACGTGAAACATTAGCACCACTGTGCTACAACATTGGAGAACTAAGCTCATAAAACGAGTGAAATGAAATGCCATTGTTCAACAAACACAATCCGTATTTATACTGATCATGAAATAAAATATTCTCAGTCCACTTGGACCACGGAAACACTTCGTCACAACAAGAAAACTATTATGTCACACAAGGTACATTTCAATATAATTTACATATAGTTTCAGAAATATTATTGTAAACGACAAACCATCGTTTGGCAACATGCTAGGTGAACTGACGAGAGATTAATTTTGATGGGACATTAGAAGCCCGACCTGCAGTCTCATCCTCGTCTAGCAACTGGAAAACTCCAGCCAAAAGACTAAGCGGACGAACTAGCCCATACCGAAATGCTAGCAAGACCACCTGTGGTTTCCGGTAGCTAAGCAGTCCCTGGGGTCTAAAGGTAAGAATTTACTCTTGATATTAAGATTAGTAAGAAAAACATGACCCGGAGGCCATTATGTTACACTACGTCCTGCTTGCCGGTTGCGCATGGAACATAGTTGCTTCACACAATGATATCTTTTACTACCTGTTACCTGTGGCTTCACTCGTGTGGATTTGGTAATCTGAGGATTGCTCAGCGATGATTTTTCCCCATATAACATTTTAATCCCTCATGAACCCCTTCTGGATTGAATTTTCAGAAATCCTGTTTTAGTGAGTCTGTATATTATAATTCCATATTCTCTAAATTCATTTTTATAGCTTCAGTGATTTGGACTGAGCGATGATTTCCCCACATAACTCTGGACCCCCTTATATATTCAATTTTGAAAAGACCTTTTTTAGTGAGCTTCTACATTACAAAATAAAACTACTGACCAACTTTCATATTTAAAGCTTCAGCAGTTTGAACTCGGCATGATTTCTCTATGTAACCTTTGAATGGGCCCCTTAGGAGTCAAATTTTCAAATACCCCTTCTTACTGAGTTTTTACGTGATAAAATAAAAGTATTTACCAAATTTCGTATTCATAGTTTCAGCACTTTCAGCTCAGCATGATTTATCTACATAACTTTTCAACCCCCCTTATGGGTCGAATAATGAAAAGCCCCTTCTTAATGAGTCTTTACATCATAAATTGAAACTACTGATAAAATTTCATATTTGTAGCTTCAGTGATATGTGATTTTTTTTTGACAACAAAGTTTAACTCCAACTCTAAGTAACTTTCTACCCCTTTATGACCCCCTCAAGGGTAGAATTTTGAAGAAGAAAAAAAACCTTAGTGAATCCTTACATCATAAAATGAAACTATACTAGCCAAATTTTGTATTTATAGTTTGAATGGTTTTGGCTTGGCATGTGATTTCTCTATATAGCTGTTGAACCCCTTATGACACCATTAGGGGTAAAATTTTGGAAAACCCCTTCTGACGGCCTTATTCACCAACAAAGTTTAACTGCAATCCCAGGTTAAAGGATTAGAGATCGAAACAGATTGGTTAAATTCAGGATTTTAACCAATCTATGTCAATCTCTAATCCTTTAACCCACGATTGTAGTTTAAACTCTGTCGGTAAATATGGCCATTAGTGAGTCTTTACATCATAAAATAAAACTATTGACCAAATGTCATATTTATAGCTTCAATGGTTTTGGCTCAGTGATGAATGAATCAGTCAGTCAGGACACTGTATTTTATATGTATAGATTATGAGAGAGTCAACCACACGTTGTCAAAGTCCATTAACGATTGCTCATGTTTTTAGTTGTCCATAACATGTTCATGAGTAAAATGACCATTTTAATGAGTCGTAGTAAAATGACTATGACCACTTTTGGTCATAGTCGTCTTTCACTTCATGACATTTTAAATGAGCACTGCAATGCATCTCACATTTTTAAATTCATCAAAATCATTGGTCTTAACAACAAATTATAGTTGTTTACAATCTAAATCATTGTTTTACATTTCATGCATCATTGCTTGTTGTTTTGTTTTTTATCATGCATAATACATACATTTACTTTCCTGACATGACAAGAAAAATTTCATCTTATTTTTTTTATTGGTAATTTGTTTTGGCACAGTTTGACCTAATTGATTCTAGCACCAAAAAAACAAAATCCAATATAATCTACAGGAATGAATATGATTAGTATCCAACATTTGCAATAAATCAAGATTCAAAGTTTGAACTATCTCCAAATAAAACACAAAGGATTTTAAGATATAAAGAACAGAGAAGCCTCAAATCAGCCAATTCAATTGATTCTTAGAGATCAGATATTTAAGAATTTTCCGGTATCTGACTCGAATTTCCCAGCATGCCAGAAAATACGGGTATTTTTGGCATGCTGGTTTTCCTGCTGTCTCTCCCAGAATGCCGGCTGATGCTGGGAATATGGTTATCAGTTTTTTAAATAGATAAAGTTAAATTATAAACTTTTAATAGAAAATTAATTGGATTAAAAAAACTTAATTTTTCAAAATTAATCGGATTGATTGAATTGATTAATTTAACTAAATTTTTAAGTGTTATTAATAATTGATCGATTAACTAATCCCATTAATCAATTAATTGTACTGGTCCTGATTTGGATGCTGCTGGTACTCCATGACATTTATGCAGCATAGTTTCATACAAGAGACATTTATGTGCAGTTGTATTGTTGTGTGCTTTGTGTAGTGTGCTGACCTTACTTTTATCAAGCTAATGAGCTTTAAATGAGTTAGAAGTTTTATATTTTTATCAATCAGTTATCATATTTGTGTGATAAATTACTTATTCATTTATGTATTCATAGAGCATTTATCAAAATTACAAGGATTACAGACCATAGGTATTACAACAAATGGAACTCTTTTGCACAGGCTTCTGCCAGATTTGAAAAGAGCTGGTAAAATGCTTTCCATTTTTTTTTAATTTAATTTTTTTTTATTTTATTCTCAGTTGTTACATAGGCCTACTTGTATTGATTATGCATAGATGGGGGCTCTTGGCTTTGTCTTTCAGAGACTAATCAATCTGAGTTAAACTGATGAATGCTTGAAAATGTCTTTTTATGTTTGAGAATTGAGTACTGGTATGCATTATTATGGCGACTTCTAAAAGTTACAGCCACTGTTATTGTTTAACATTTTCCTTCTTTCAAACAGGAGAAAAAAGTTAGGATCCATGGCTTATAATAGGTTCCAAGGTGAGCCTAAAGGTTTTTAGACATAAGAAAAAGCATAGTATTCCCGCCCATGATGTAGCATGCCAAGAAAATGGAGGGGCACCAGTTTTTCAATTTGGAATAGTTTGCGATTTCCGGCATGCTTTGGGTGGTCAAATCATGCGACTGAGAAATCAGGACAAACTGGGACATAATGTAAATTGGCTGATAAATACCAGGACATCTTGAAAAAAACTTTTTCAGAGAGCATTGTAGAGTATCACACAAATTTCAAGGCAATGGCTAAAATTAGTTATGGGCAATAAAGTCTGGACCTTGTATGGTTTTGTTCACTGTTTAATATCACGAAATTTCAATATAATACAAATATTGTTTTAATATTTCTATGTAGATGCTCATGTGAAAAATGGTTGTAAATAAGAAAAATACTTCACGTGGGAAAAATTTCTTAATAATTTTTTTTAAATCAGTTCTAAACTTTACTTCTAATCATCTGTACATATTAAATAACATGTCTTGACTGATTCGTAATTGCTGAGCCAAAATCGCTGAAGCTATAAATATGAAATTTGATCAGTAGTTTTATTTCATATTGTACTAAGAAGAGATTTTTCAAAATTCAACCCCTAAAGGGTCATAAAAGGGTGGAGTGGTTCAAAGTTCATATGGAGAAATCATCACTGAGCTGAAACCGATGAAGCTATAAAAATAATTAATTTGGCCAGTAGTTTTATTTTATCACGTAGAGACAATAAAAAAAAGAACTTTTCAAAATTCAACCCTTGAAAGGATTCTTAAGGGGGAAATTTCAGATTACGAAATCCATGAAAGTGAAGCTGCGGGTAACGGCTAGAGTTTCAAAATGTACAAGTTCAGTTGTTGAAGCACTGCATAACTTTTTGCACTTGGACATTCTCAAAATTATAACATACATGATAACAGCACCACAACCAGTGTTTTAGTCAACCAATGAGTAGGTTAACTACAAATAGCCAACAAATATTTTGTTTGCTATGTTTAATCATATTTTTTGGGTTTGTCTTTATGATTCAAAAACGAAAAACATGAAGCAAAAAATATTCTAAAACAACTTTAAATTTCTTATATTGTTTCTTATCTAGCTTTAGCATCACTGTTAATATGCCTTAACCACGATTAGTGTTGTGTAGGGATTGTGACAGAAAGTTTCCCCAAGACTGGATCTTGAATCCTGCGATCTATGCAGTCGCAGGGGGGCGCCCATTCAAGGGGGCGATTTTTAAGGTTTTGTTTCAAAGATGAATATTTTCAGAGAAAATATTACTATACAATACAGCAATAAGGACAACAAGGTTGAATCTTTGCGAATTGACAATGGTGATATAACATATGTCCATTTGGCACCAAACGTGGTGAACTGAGCTGAGAGCGATAGAACATTTAATGGACACCCCTTCCCCACAAAAATCGACGGCATCAATGGCGGACTGGTGCTAACTTCGCGGTACAGCCGCAATCGCTCCTCGCTAGGGTTTTTCTCCCGTCATCTCGCACCTAAAATGCACCTGAGTATTTTCCGTGAACCTTGCCACTTTTTCCGGGATCCCTTTGCAAACGAGCCAATTGTTGCTAGCTGAATACATTTATTTTATCTGAAAATAATTTTTGGGTGTCTATGTTACTTTAAGGCATACCAGGTACATTTTCAGGCTATTCATACTGCTGTCATCTTTGAAAGAAACATTCATGAACAATATGCAGGTTACTCATTAATAATTGTTGTATCCTTCAGGTGTATTGTTACTCCAGGATGTGTTAAATTTCTATGGCACCTAGACATGATTTTTTTTTTTAGGAAAGTTCAAGGAAAAAAACTATGGATGACTGACAGGATCAGGGAAAGAAAGATGGGTTGATCAGTCAAAATCTTACTCTACATACACTATTTTACATCTGTATTCATGTAGGCCTATATATGAGAAATTCTTCTGTAGATTTCTGACAATAAAGAGGTAGAAATATAGTTGAGGAAAGACAGTCAAGCCTCGCTATCCTAATCAAATGTATGATGCTGTATATGAAGCCTCCCAAGATCAAAAACTTGACGCTTTTAGCAAAAGCACTGCTTTGGGAATTTCTCAAAAATTGCAGAGTTTCAAGTTCCTTTGCTTGAAACTCTTGAGGGGGGGGGGGTTCTAACCCACCCACCCTTGAGCCAAGATTATAGTGTTATTTTGCAGGGAAAAAAAGTAAACCTCCCCCCAGAAGGAAAAAAATCTGAAACCCCCCCCCCCCTCGAGAAAATTCAGCGTATGCCTATGGAGGCCGAACCAGGTAGGAGCAAATATTAGTGATTCTCTGTCAGAGTACTGGGACTTACATTATCTGCTCGGGGGGGGGGGGGGGTGACAGATGTGGCAGTGATTCCAATAGTGCCAAGGGGTAGTAGGGCATTTAGGAGTAGGATCCAGCATTTCAACACAGGCCTGAAGGACATTTGTTTTTCTCTTGGGCAGGGCCTTCTTAAAAGTATCATTGGCTTTGAAGTTTGGAAAAGTGATTTTTCTGAGGATCTGCCAGGCAAGTTTACATGCTTGCTTTCGAAAATTTCAACCGGATCTATGCCCGGGTGGTCCCATCCGTTAAGACAGCACTGCTCTTGGGGGTCATATTTTTGGAGCTTCCTTGGTTTTACTGATAAGAGGCTTCGTTGGGATGGGATTCATTTGCATAGGGGTGTAGTGTGATAGGCCTTCTTGTGATGCACCCTAGGAGTAAACTATTTCCGAAGTCCTTAGTAACTACTACTCCGAATGAACTACTGGTCGGAGGACCGAAGGTAAAGACCGTTTCAACTACTGGTAGTTGAGAGGAACTATGAGGAACCATGCACTACCGGTCCTTAAGACCACATGTGACGTGATATAGTAATTAGACATTTTATTACATATAGTAACATTGTAATGATTGTCTAATTACATATAGTAATTAGACAATCATTTTTTCCTCACTGGTGGTGGCAGCGATTTCATGTTTACAACTGATTGTAAACAAACTTTTTTCCAAGGGATTTTTTTCTCACCATAAATTTTTGTCGCCCATGCTTTGCTATCTTTTTTTTGCACCACTACTGCTGTCATACCAGCTAGCATCCATAGTGCCATGTTTGATGTAGTGTGTGGACTGGAATATGTCTTAAGATTTTGGAGACCATACCTACAGATGGACATAGACTTGGTTGAAGGAGTGCAGAGAAAAGTTACTCATACTCTTTTTGGCACACAAGACTTGAGCTATGAAGAGAAACTTGATTTCTTGAATATGTTTACATTGAAAGAAGGCAGGTGTCCGGTGGATATGGTCGAGGTTATAATTTTCAATGGGATGGATCATGAGTTATTAATATATTGTCAATCAATTGCTTCAATAAGGGGAAACCAGTAGGTTAGTCAGGGATAATTCCAGGTTGCGGTGTCGCAGGGAATTTTTCCCTAATAGGGTTGTTAAATAGAATAGCTTACCTCTGGGTGTGGTGAATTCTAACACAATTGACACATTTAAAAAGAAGTACGATAAACATATCGGAATAAATCGAAGAGCTATTCATACTTGATAAGACAATCATAATCTTTTTTATGGGCAGTGTATTATATGTTATTAATTATTAGTTTTTTTACGTGATATATGCTTTTATATTGGGTTGCTGTATTTTGGTTATAATTGACATCCATATTTTTATGGGCATCTTTTTCCAGCCACCTCATTGGGTAATTGGCCTGTTGTGACCTTCGTGTTTGTATTTGTAAAACTCTCAACAGACCAGTTTTGTGACACTAAAACTAAGCCAATGTCTTTCAGGGAGGAAAAAAAGGTACCAAAAGTAGCAGTGCATTATAGCAAAACATTTGAAAATAGAAAGATTTATAAACAAGATTAGATAAAACTTGTGACAAAATAATAATGTTTAGTTGAAAACTAGTCAAAAATTTGTTTATCATGCATATTTTCTCAAATGAGTTATTCATTATAATCACACTCAACATAACGTAGGTAAAATTATGAAATCAAAGGGTTATGGGAAATACTTTGTTTTGTGTAAAAATTTGTTTCATCTTTGTTTTTTATAAGCACTTATATAAAAATCTCATTTAAGTTTTTTAAATATATGGAGTTATGTAATTATTACTGAATATTCAGGAAGAAATTATGTGAACATTTTAAAAATTCATCATTTAAAATAAGATTTAGGGATAAGACTTTCTTTGCTTGATTCTAGTTTTTTATTCTCGTGTTTTCTAGGTTTAAATGCAATAAATATTAGCTTAGATACGCTCATTCCTCAGAAATATGAATTTTTGAGTAGACGAACTGGATTAAATAAAGTTTTAGCAAGTATTGACCATGCTGAACAACTAGACTTCACACCAGTTAAGGTATGTTGCATAAAATATTAATGTTTGTAAACTATGAACGAGTTTTCATTTTCTTGTTACCTGAGGTGATTTTTCAAATGTATATGAATAAAAATATACACCATGTGTATAAATCAAGATGCCAGTTAGAAAAAGTGAACATGACCAAAACAGACTTTAAATCAAAATAACTTCTGTTTAACATGTGAAGGGTCCAGGGGTAAAACCTGTTATAATATTATGTTGATGGACAAACAGTTGATTTATTCATTTCTCTTTTTGGTATCTGGCAACAGATTATCAGTCAAGTATTTAGATTCAGAGTTTTGGCAACAGTATAAGAAACATGGATATTCAAGTTTAAACCATGGAGGTATTATGAAGTGGGGATGAAAATAGGTCTGTCATGTCTTGCCTTATGAGTAGAGCCCAGATTATATGCAAATGCGCATTAATGCATAAAATTGAAGAATTTTCAGAATAAGTACATATTTTTGGAAGTTTATTTAAGCGTAATCACACTTTTTTATGATTTTTCAAGTAAATATTGCTAATAATGCAGTAAAGCCTCTCTTTTGCGTTCACAGGATAAAAAAAAATTCGTTCCTAAAAGAGGAGTGGTCATTGACCAGGGCTTTGAAATTTATACTTCCAATATACAAGGGGAAAATATTAGTTGGCCGTAAAAGAAGAGTGACCGCATTTAACAGGTCTCCGTTGAGGGGGGGGGGTTACTATTATTTTTATAACATCGGTTTTTGTGTGCCGCAGGTGGAATTTAGTGAATTAATAGAGATGTTCGTATTTTCCAAACATCAAGTATTCTATTATTAAGGCAATTTCTGGAGATATGTCAAAAGCGTTCAATTTTTTCAGAAATAGTGTTGAAATTCTTTTGTTACTGGCATTTCGTTACTGAGCAGCTACAACAAACTAGAAATTAAAAATGCCTAAATAAAAAATGTGTAAACATTTTTTGCATATGCAGGTATATGAGGGGGATATTTTTTGTAAATGAAATATGTACTAAGAAATAGAAAATATTCATTTTAAAACTTTTTCATGATTTTTTAGTGTATATTTTGGGTTTTAATGCATATTTTGGCATTTTTAAGTGCATATTTGCATATTTTTAGAGCATATTTCGTCACTTTTTTAGTGCATATAATCCAGGCTCTACTTATGAGAAAATTCTTATAAAAAAGCATTAGGCACTTGCAATGTTTGTGCGAATGTAAAACGCGATAAATGCCAATAAAAAGCAACCAGGAATCCTTTGATCTTTGCTGTATTGCCTTCTCCACTAAATATTACCTCCATAATTTAAACAACAGATGTTGTCTCCCATTTTTAGTGTTTAAATCTCTCATCTCTATTAAGTATGTGTCTTACTTCAATTGAATATTCTATTTATAACTATTTACTCTCACACACATCATTAGTAGGAAGGATATATCAACAGATACAAATTCCTAGAGTTTATGGGTTACCGCATGCCGACTCTGGGTATGTGTGTGTGTGTGTGTGTGAGTGAGGGCAGAGAGGGGGTAGGTTCCTGAGTATGGAAACTGGCACAATTCAAGTCAAGCATTCAGTGGCAAAGGAGACTTGACACTGTAAATATAGGATAAAATTTGCATTCAGTTTCTATGGTGAGGCTTAGATGTAGTCAATGGGAAAATGCAATTGCCAGAGAATCCATTGGATGGATCATCAGCAGTGCCATGATTGTTTTAACAAATTCAATGACAGAGGGCATATTACCGAAAGCGATTAGATTTGACTGTGCTAGGGATGTATGGTTAGAGCTACACAAGCTATTTGAAGACACATCTGAAAATCAACTGTTCAACATTTGTTTAGAGTTCTTCCAGTTTAAGTGGTCATCAACTGAGGATATGGCAGCAAACTTATCCAAATTGAAGAATCTGTGGAATGAACTAAACAAAGGTTTAGAACACGATCAAACAAGAAATAAAAAAAAATGTTCTGCAGATGCTGCTGATATGCAAGATGCTCGTTCTCAAAATTATCGTGCCTTTAAAGCAAGTTGGTTACTCTTGAGTGAAGAAAAAAGAACTGTTGACGATTTAATGACACAGCTATGTTCTCATTAGTGGGAATTAAGGACAGACACACACGTCAATGAAAGTGAATCAGCTCACGAAGCACTAGTTGCAAGTTTCAAGCATATCCTGTGAGATACCTCTGCATCATGGCAACAGAGCTTTTTTCAAGAGAAAAACAAACTCAAAGTTGTAAAACCTCAGAAAATCGTATTTAGCCGACCACTACTGTGCATTAGAAGCTTAGTGGGTCCCAAACTCAAATTTTCTTGATGTCTTCCCGAAATTCTGGGTATTTTACAGACTATAGTAAGTCAGCAGCATCTCTGCCTTCCTAGATATAAGCATCAATATTTACAGAATAAAACCTTTGAATTCTTCAAATTCATGTAAAAAAAGAAAAGTACAAAAATCATAAAAAGTCACCAAAAATTGAGTGTGCACTTCAAATAGTGTTGATGCCACAGCATTTTCAAAACAGTCAAAATTAGTGCTCCAGCCATTTTAGTGTTAAGAAGAGAGTCTTACAATGCATCATTGTGCACCCAGGATTTGCTCATAAGACAGGTATATATTACAGGTATCATTTCTGGAGAAGAATAAATTAACTTTTTCCCCCTTTATTTCAAACTTTGATGTTTTACAAAATTTCCTATGCGAGAAGTAATACAGTTGGACCTCAATATAACAATAACTCTGATTCAACAAATTCCTTGATTTAAAAATTTTTTTCTTCCTGAACTTCTGACTATAATAAAGGTTAAACTACCCCATTTAACGAATAAAAACCCCCGATATAACAATTTCTTTTTATACAAATACAAAGGCCACAACCAGCAAATTTCCCAATGAGGTGACTGAAAATATTATGCCCATAAAAGATATGGATGTCAAACATAACCAAAATGTAGCAACCCAATATCAAAACATATATCGCAAAAAAAAAAAAAAAAATACACTGACCATGAAAAAAAATTATAGTTGTCTTATCTAATTATTTTAACTATCCTTTCTTTTTATTATTTCTTGTCACCCAAAACCAAAATCTGAAGACTTGATTTCCCAGGATTTGACCTTCTTTGGAGACTGGAGTGAGAGCGCTACGGTAATGAATATTATTATTTATTAAACATATTTACAAAGAACAAGAAATGTGACACGTTGATGGTACAAGGCGAACTCCACAGTTGAAAAAGAATTACACATCAACGCGGTCGAAGACAAACTTGTATCAACGTTCATAGATTGGTGGTGTCCCACAGAGAGAAAGACTTTTTCCTTATTCTCATCTGTCATCATCTGTGCTGCCATCCATCAGGTTTTTCTTGATGGCAGACACCACAAGACAAAAAAAAAGGGGGGGGGGAAGCAAAAATCTGTTTATTTTTAAGTCAAATAGAAATAAGGCCATTTATAGTGTGAGAAGGTTTCAGTAGCCAATAACTGTACATCAATGCCATAAAACATTCTGCTGTCTGCATGTTTAGATTACCATAAAGTAATAAAGTTGCATATTTCAAGTTTGTAGCAAGTTTTTCAAGCAAAGAATTATGAGTCATCAGAAGAGGAAGCATTTTCAGTTATGAAAAAAATGACAATTTCGACAGAATTTGATTAAAATGTTGGAAAATTTAAAATGTTGAAAAACCAAAGAAACCTGAGCAATTTTTTCATGCATCCTGACTTTATTCTTAAGTTTTTATCTTTTTTTCAAATTGTTTTCAGAAATAAGTTGTAACAGCAACCCCAAAATAAGTAGTAGCTTTTAAAATCTGCCTTTCCCAATGTGTTTACACTTCTGATCAATTTGACCTCGATTTAACGATTTCCTCCATTCAACCATTTTTCCAAAAATTCAACCCTATAAGCCCAGTTCACATGTGCAATAAAACATCCCGGGAAGTTCCCGGTAACTGGATTTCGCTACAAACCATTCACATGACGTTAAGTTTATGCCGGTAATCCCCCTCTTCTTTCCGGAAGTCGTCACTGGTTACGTGGGTTGAACGGAAGTGATTGATTCAATATGGCTGACGAAGGAGCTTATACTAGTTTTCGCGGCGCAAAGGATTATGGGAGAGAAGGTCGGTGTCGACCACTAATCCACCCCAAGAAAGATGGGCTTTTTTTGATGAGCTTCTCTCCCACCTTTTTCTTCCGTACGAGGGGAAAAAGTTGTCATGCCGGTAATTATCACCAAAGCAACCCCCAATCTTGCACATGTGAACGAGGCTATAGTTATCTTTATCAAATGCAATGAGTAGTCTTTAATTGGATCCTTAATAATACATCTTTAAGTCCATCAATTTTTCAGTTTCAGTTGTAAGTTTTATAATTTTCAATAAAACTAGTTTTCTCAAATGATAAACTTGGCAGCCATACCACTTGTAATAAATTATGCTGAAAGAAAAAAACTTGATCAACAACTGGAAATTACAAAAACTGTAAAGAGTGGTAATTTTTAAAAATTTTCTGAAATTTTTTTTTACATTTTCAGGTCAATTGTGTCATTATTCGTGGAATTAATGATGATGAGATTTGTGATTTTATAAATTTAACCAAAGATAAGGTTAGTTATATCCTTTTTTAATTTTTAGAGTGATTAAGTTATAATTATTCTTTTTAAAGCAATTAATCTCCATCCTCTATTGTTATAGAATATTATTAGAACAATGGTTTTAAAACTTTTTTGAATTGCATAGTTAGTTTGAGGAAGGGAGTTATATGAAGATGTTGCAAGAAAGATAACAGAAGAAGTTGATAAAGAACTGATGAATGGGAAGCACCAGGCTTTGCAAGGGATAAACTTGGAACTAAGCTTGAATATGTAGAAGGAAAGATAATAAAATTTGTCACAAGACTGCTCAACACATTTTAGATGAAGTTTTCATTTCCCAAGCCCATAAAGTGTTAAACATGGTTGGGGGCACAGTTTACCCACGCATTAAAACGTACCTGCACTACAATGGAATATATAGAACTTGTTTTCATTTATTCAATTAAATAATGAGAGACACAATGGTAGAAGCAGTGCATCAGATTTATTTATTTATACAATATTGTTGGCCCTGGGCCCTATGCAAGAGGATGTGAATGAAAATGACAAAGATATTGTTTGATATTGGACAAAAAACTAGTGATAATGGGGGATTCGACAATAGAGCTTGGGATTTTGTTTCATTCACCAATGGTATGAGGAAAGAAGCTGTATTTAAAGCAGTCAGTGGAAGCAAAAATAGGTTTTATTATAAGAGAATGGTCGAGTCTTCTGGAGATGTAGGATGGTTTGGCTAAGATACCAGAAGTATCTATGTTGAATTGACCATGGAAAATTATATATAACAATGTTAATCGAAAAATGAAATGAAGAGTAGAGAGATGGAGGAGACGAAGTTTGTTTCAAGTTCGGACGTAAAAGAAACGAAAGATGACCAGCAGTCGTGAGCAAATCAGTTGTATTTATTTTGGATTGATTCGAGTGTCTATATTACTGGAGGTGTAGGGGTCCCAGATTTCAGCGACATAGGAAAAAACGGGGGAGATATAAGTCTGGTAACAAAGTAGTCTGATATTCGGAGTGTTTAAGGAGGAAGAAAAGTTTGTTTAGACACTTCTGGTTAAAAGTTCTTAGACACTTTTGTTTTACAACACACTATCTTCAAAGTAATTAAGAGCATAATGAAAGAAGGAAACATACCAAAAGGGAAAAAAAAGGAATTTTGGTTATATTTTTTCAATACACACATGAAAAAGATTATGATAAAAAACTGTTCAAATTGCAGAAGTAATTGTATGTAAACCTTAGGGAACGCAAAACCCAACCTTTCAAGAGGTACATTGGTGGGTTGGGGTTTAGTGACATAGTGCAAATGGCTTTAGTGTCCAATCCTACCCCAAACAGTTGAAAAACTTCTTGACTTTTTTCAATATATCGTAAATTATGGTTTTGGACATTTTTTTTTATTTTATCTCATAATAAGTATACATAAACTGACATTTTTTCTTATAGTTGCATGAACGAAGAATTTTTTTTGTTATTTGTTTACACAAGGATATAACTGTTTTGTAACTTATTATAATAGAGAAAAATACATGCAAAGTCATACTCCTTCAGCTGGGAGTGACTTGGGTACACTACTCTACCTTGATGTTTCACTTATATATTTAAGCGTTTAAATACATAAATTTTGCTTTTATTACAAATATAAGTAAAGGGAATTATTCTTTTATGTCTACAATGTAAATCTTCCCAATCGAAGATGCCTGTTTTGGTGGTTTTATCTTTCTGAATACAGACAGAGTCATATGAATACTAAATCTCATCTTTCAGCTTTGGCCACTTCCAGTATTTACTATTTTTTCCATGGTATATATATAATATTCACCATCAGAAGTTACAGTAATCTGACCTAGGTATTTTCTTCCCTTATATTTGACTAAAATAAGTTGGGGTTGGGTCTACTTTGTTCTTCATAAAACTGTTCTTCAGTAGGAGTAAGAGCAGTATATGTTTATCTTTCATTTCTTGTGGTTCAGCTGCATTGATTTCAGAATCTTCTGGCATGAAAGGGCTGTCTTCACTTTCAGTGGTTATCTTCTCTCTTATGTGGTTTTTTTTTTTTTTTTTGGTTTGTAATTTGTACTATTGTTTGAAGCTTCCTCATGGTTTAAACTACTCAGGTCATCAACTGTTATTTTTGTTCCTGAAAAAACTAATATGAAATGTTGTGCTCAAATCACCGCCACAAATATTAAACATTTCACTAATAAAATAACCAGTATTCAACAAACTTACTTAATTAGACTAATTTTCATCCACAGTTAAAACAATAAGTATACTTACTAAAGCAAACTTCTATCAAGGCTGTAAGATGTAAGCACTGTAAACAAAGTTTTGCAAAGTTTTCATCAAACCCTAAAACACAGGTTATGACAAAAGTAGGTGAGGGAATAAAAAGGTGAGATAATTATGAGAGAGATCTAGGTACCATTTTTAATCATGGAGACTCACTCTGATGACTGGAATTGAAATCACCTTTCTAGTTCATTTATAGTGGCTATGGCGTCATCTAAAATAAGAAATTAGAATATGTACCCAGTCACCCCAGTTTACGGTATATCTAATGATGTATCAAGCAGTTTTTCTGAGCTAGCATGTTGATTCAGAAAAACTTCTTCTCAACATTATTTTTTTGCTTAATTTTTTTTTCATTTTAATCACTTCAAAACTGTTTTCCAAAGTGGGCAATATCGTTCCCTGGGAGGGAGGGGCAATGGAAAGGTCTAGAGGTGATAGAAGCTACGGGTATAACATAGGATTCTATGGGTTTGCTTTTGTTAGGAGGGGATGAGATCAAAAAAAATTCTGAAGAAGGGACAATGGAACAAAAGTTTGGTAAACTATGCTTTAAAGCAGTGGTTCCAAAAGCATGGGTCACGATCCCTTGGTTCATTAACCAGGGTGTCACAAGAGAACAACTACTTACCATACATATAATCGTGTAGTTTCATCAAATTCTACATGTACAATAATAATCAATAGATCAAGTTGATATTTTGTACAGAGAGGGGAGGAAGGGCATTAAAAGAAAGAATCGTCTGATTTAAAAATATGTATATTATATTTCAAAATTAAAAAAACAATAATTAATATGTGAATGTATAGGAAAATGTCTATACATCCTTAGAAAATGAACAATAATTAATGCTAGTTTATGAAGCTCTTTTGATGAAGAAATGGAATTAATAAAAATATTGGGAGGGCTCAAAAAAATCAGGAAGAAAAGGGAGTGGGTTAAAACATTATTGGAATACACCGGTACTCTCTATAATAAAAAATACCACTGTTATTAAAAAATAATTTTGTATAACAAAGGAAGGATAATTAACAAATCAACTAAAATTATTCTTCCTGTGGAGGAACCCAAAAATATTTTTTGGTCCACAGGATTCAAAGCTAAAAAGCATATGGGTAGTTTGAAATTTCATGATAAAACAGTTCTGCCAATCAAATACACAATGAAGTCAATCCCACTTATAACATTCTCATTTAGAACGTAATTCTCATTCTTTGATTAAAGTGTTTGCCTGCTTACGTTTTTTTTTAAAAACTTTATAAGCGCGATCCACTGTATTGAAAAACAATTTGATTTTATTCATCATTGATTATGGAAATTAAAACATGTTTATTAACAAAAAATCAGGAATGTCCCAGAAAAATGGGACATACGATCATGCTATGTGGAGGGTCACAAATGACAATTCTTCTCAAAAGGGGGGAGTCACACTTCAAAAATTTTGGGAACTACTGGTTTAAAGGATACACGCTCCATTGCTGCACATGCTCTTAACAAACCCAGTAATAAAAGTTCTGGAAAAAAATAATTCAGAATAAAATGGTAAGGAATTTGAAAGCACATCTGAGAGAGAAGTGAGATACAGTTAAACAGCAGAAAAATGATGTTTATGATCATGAGGTAGGGAGAAAAGTAAAGAAAAGATGGAGATCCAGGTGATGTTTATTGACATAGAGAAAGCATGTGACTATGTAACAAGGAAACTCCTATGGAAGATGATGATGATAGCAAACATAATCGAATCAATAATGAAACTTATTTATATAAGTAAAAAATCATATGCCGAGTGAAAAAAGGACCTAGAACATCTGAAGAATTCAAAACTGACAAAGAATTGCTGCAGGAATGTATTTCATGTCTCCTACTTTATTTAAAATATACATGGATGTTGTACTGAGGAAGTGGATAAAGACATGTCAAAAACTGGGAAGAATGATTGAAGAATAAAAAAAAAAATTCAGCTCAATGTTTGCAGAATAATTAGATCACAATAATGACAGTAATGGGATATGACAATTGAGCAATAATAATTAAATCATTATTAATCAAGATGAAAAAGATATTTAATACTCTTAATGAGAAAAGTCACTTTTACTTTTGGTTATTTGAAGTCTTAGATTATTCTGCGACATAAAATAATATATGCAAAGTTAACAAATAATTTACATTTATTCAATTAACTTGAGAGTGAAACTCTAAGTAACAGGTACATGAGAATATCGGTCAGAAACGTGAGCTCGCCAGACGACTCAACAGCCAGAGAGGGCACGCGTCACAATAGCAATCTCGAGGAATATTGCGTCGCCACAATACTTAGGTATGGGCACATTAACAACACTGGGAAAGGAAGATGTGTTGGATTCTTGCTGGATATATGCAGGCTTTGCCTGATCTATAGAAACAAAAACTTTCTTATTAATTTGTAAGAAAAAATTTTGAGAGTCCCTAGATACAACATGATATGGTCCTTGATATGGCGCAACCAATGGACGCCTCACAGCATCAGTCCGTAGAAAAACGTGAGAGCAGTCCTTCAAGTTCTTTGACATGAACATTGCTTATTTGGCATGGTTAGAAGCTGGTGTTGGTCTTACTTGGGACATGTGTTGACGAATCCTCTCAACGAATATAGGTGCTGGAGTGAATATGGGTGCTGGAACTGGCTGCTGACTTTGGAATGAGGATCGATAGGTGCAACTACGGTACTGTTTTTGGATACCTCACAGACTTTATCAGCAATAATAGCAAGTTTCTGAATATTTGTAGCTTCGTCATTGCAAAGAATCTGTTGTACATGCGAGGGTAACAGGTGGGTCCACAACATACAGAGTGCGCTTCCATTTAGTTTTCCACCGTTAGGGCTTTCAATTTCACAAAGTAATTGTGATGGGTGTTGATCACCTAAATGCAAATCATTGAACAATAATCTGAGTCTTGAACTTTTAGATTGCTCGAAATATGCAAGCACACATTTTTTGAGCATGTTATAGGTATCAATGGTGGGTGGCTGAACGATAATGTCACGGACACATTGTAAAACATTGGAATCGAATGACTCGACCACAGAATGGAATTTTGTCAAGTCATTAGAGATGTCAGAAATTAAAAATTGTGACTCCACTTGAGCAAACCACACGGCAGGATCCGTTTCCCAGAATGGAGTTGCCTTGAATGCGACATGGCACAAATTGAAAGCTCTTGCATTGACATCAGCTTGAGATCATTGATCCTGTTGTGAATTCGGATTTACCATGATGAATTAAGATTTCTTTCAAAATATTTTTTTCATCCAAACTGTCAAGCACAATCTTTTCTTTTTTTTGACATTGCGAAGAGGAAAGTAGACAAACAGCAGTTGGCTAAAATAGAGTTCAATCAACTCTCTATTTAGAAATGACCTATAAATAACCTAATGTATCATACCATTTCTGAAACTACCAGTTTATCCAATCAAAGTGCACAAAAAGTGAATTATACATTGTCAAGGCATCTTCAATTCATGGTTACCCCTGCCAACAGTCGAACTCTCCTTCCTGGAACGTGTTTGCAAAATACCTGTATGTTGGTGATTGACTCTTTAAGACACATAGAAGGTCAGAATTGAAGTTTACTTTTGATTACAATGAACTGGAAGGTGGCTGGAGGAATAAATTAACAAAAAAGAAAAACGAAGTTCATAAAGTAGAGAGTTGATAGAAGTGATAGTTTGTAAGATAGAGCAGATTTTAACATTAGCTCTATGGATGGCGGTCGGAGGGCTCGTTCATAAAAAAGAGCGTGTTCGTGAATTAAACAAAGGTTCGTAAAATTGAGTGTCAACGCTAATAAGAGAAGGGACACCTCCTTGTGAGTTAAGGAAAGTTTAGTTTTAATTTTCTTTTCAAAGGAACCAAAACTGAATATGTTGTCATTTGTGGTTTTTTCAGAGGTTGCCTCAAGCATCATGAATGTGAAAAATAACATTATTAAAATAAAGCTGATGAAAGAACATGGTAGCATGGACAAAGGATGGGACAGAAAAGAATTCTTAAAATAAACTAATGAACCAGTGTCAACAGAAGAACGGAAGAATCTAGCGCCATTCTGAGGCATATGCATAAAATAAAATTCCAGATAGGGGTGCAAAAGTGACCATGACAAAAAAAAGACAGCAGTGAAATTGGAAATCTTAGTTTATAACATTATAATACTATATTTCTAGTAGTGATTGGGCTGTAACTGCAAAATAAGCAACCAGGACTCCCATGAAACCTAATTCAATATATAAAATCTGCCCAGTAGGCTCCTTCAGCTATTGGTGTGGTCTTGAGAGGGAAGCCTATTTGTATTTTTGCATGCACAAAAATTAATGCTTGGCTAACTTTAAGAGAGAAAGACCCAACAAAAAATGGAGAGATTACTTGAAAAAAAACTTGGACATATGTGTGGCCTCAAAAACTAGTGAAGATGACAGAGAGGAATATTGAAGAAGGTTAACGAAGTTTTTGGTTGAGAACCTCAGATGGGGGAACTTTTGGAAGAAAAAGAAAACACTAATTTCGTAGCCTGAAGGTGAGATTCTTTCTGTTGACAATTTTTTTTAATCCTAAAGAAGATTACGGTAATTTTTAATGTATCAAGAAGATTCTAATATAAGTGTGGGAAGGCAGTGCCATCTTAACGCATGGCCCGGGGACTTATGATGCTCTTAAGATGGCCCTGTGTGAAGGCTGATAATAATTTTACTATTTTTTTTATATTTATGTATACAGTAGGACCACTGCACACTGTAGCCACTATTGATATATATATATATATATATATATTTATTTTTTTTAATTCTTATCAATTCTTTTTCTAGGATATATATGTCAGATTTATAGAATATATGCCTTTTGATGGTAACAAATGGCTTCCTGAAAAAATGTTCCCATATGTTGATATGCTACAGTTTGTGAGGCAGAAATTTCCCAGTATTATTCGCCTACAAGACAATCTTCATGATACTTCTAAGGTACTTTTTTCTTCAGACTTAGCAAATTTGTCTGTCAATGCACAGTGAAACCTTTATTTAGTGATATTCACAGAACCAGCAAAATATATATGTGGTGATGCTAGTGCTGGTGGATGTGTCTGGTTGTTATTTCGGAAACATACGGTCATGACTCTTTTCTTTTTTTAGTTATTTAATAGAAGAGAGAGAGACTTAAGACATGTTCGGTCGACAGTTGGAGCCAGACTGAACTCCAATACAAGAACACACTAGATAATGCCTAGCTAGTGAGTGGCATAAAAAACATAATAAAAATATAAAAAATTGTACAACACAAGCAGCGCCACAGTACTCCCCCACGAGTCTGAAGGACGGCATATGGCACAATACAAAAAAAAATTGACAATATACAGCAAAATGACAATATACGAGCAAAAAACAAATTACAAATGATAAAAAATTAGTAGATGTACATATATGCAAAAATGATTACTAGAATAGATAATAGACATATATACATATAAGAAAATTGAAAAATGAAAATTTTGCAAAAAATAATATTAATTTTCAAAAAATGTTGCAAAAAACAATAATATTATTCATTTCAAAAAATATCTAAATAAGAATAATATCAAGGAATTCTTATACAAACCGTAGGCCCTGATCGAGTTACATAAGGCTGTTTCGGTTCAGTGAATGGTGATTGCTCATTAAAAGTGCAATCAAGCAAAAATGCTGGTTTCAATCTGTCTATTGAGATTTTCGTTAGTTTGCCTTTCATGTTCACTGTATATACTTTTGGAGATCGTTCAATCACTTCATATGGCCCCAAATATGGTTGTTGAAGGGGCTTTCGTACGGTGTCCAGCCGCACGAACACATGGGAAGAAACAGCAAGTTCTTTATGAACGAAAATGTTGTGAGTCCCATGCCTTGAAGTTTGAATCGGACGTAAAGTGTTTATGTGATCTCGTAGAGCACGTAGAAATTCCGGCTGTGTTGGCTGAGGATCGGAACTACGGAAGAATTCACCAGGTAGGCGCAATGGTGATCCGTAAACCATCTCAGCAGCAGAAGTGTTGATGTCTGGTTTGATGCTGGTTCTGATGGACAGAAGTATGGTAGGTAACACTTCAGTCCAACGTTCCGTGGCATTGCAGCGTATGGCACCTTTGAGCTGCCGGTGGAACCTTTCAATGATGCCATTGGAGGCCGGATGATACGCTGTCATGCATGTTTTCTGAGTTCCAAGAAAACGAACAAATGCGCGAAACAAATCACTTTCGAATTATCTCCCTTGATCGGTGGTAACCGATTCCGGAACTCCGAATCTGCTAATCCAGCCAGAGTAGAATGTCTCTACGACAGTTTCTGCTTTTTGGTTTTCCATCGGGAAAGCCTCTACCCACCTGGTGTATCGATCCACACAGGTAAGGCAGTAGGTGAAACCCCGAGAAGGAGGAAGAGGACCAACAATGTTGATGTTAATGTGCGAGAATCTGCACTGAGGCAAAGGGTATGCACCGATGGAAGATCAAGCGTGGAGATGCACTTTTGAACGTTGACACTCGATGCACGCCCTGGTCCATCGTGTGACATTCTTGCGTATTGAACTCCACACAAATCGTTGACGAATAAGGTCTGCTGTTGATTCAACGCCTGGATGGGCGAGGTTATGAAGGACCGTAAACACGTGATATCAGTGTTTTTCTGGTACGTAGGGACAGATAATTCCAGTGGATAAATCAATAAAAAGTTCTGTACCCTGAGGACCAAATTTTATAGGTTTTATATCGAGCACCCCACCTGGTTGTCGGAGGGCCGTTAATTCGGCGTCTGTACTCTGTGAAGTAGCAATAGCTGCGTAATCAATCGAGTCAGGTAAATTAATTTCGGACAATCTGGAAAAAGCATCCGCTACAATATTTCGCTCACCCTGAATGTAACGAATGTCCGTAGAAAATTGAGATATATATTCTAAGTGACGACGTTATCTGGGAGAGCTGTTATCATTGACTCTGTGAAAAGCATAAATTAGAGGCCTATGATCACTGTAGATCGTGAATAATCTGCCTTCTAACATGTGTCTGAAATGTTTAATAGAACTATAAACCGCAAGCAACTCGCGATCATAAGTACTATAGTTCTTTTCAGTTGTCGTTAACTTTCGAGAAAAAAATGAGAGTTGTACGACGACACCATCGGAAGTTTGTTGTAAAACAGCTCTGAGAGCGAAATCTGATGCGTCGACTGTCAACGAAAGATGAGCATCATGTTTAAGATGAGCCAAAAGCGTTGCATTGGTAATAGCATGTTTACACGTTTCGAAAGCAGCAATAGTTTCCCCCGACCAGGCGATGAGAGATTTATCTTTTTTCTTCTTTCCTATGCACAAATCGTGTAAGGGAACCTGGTCAGATGCTGCGTTTTTTAAGAAACGGTGGTAAAAGTTGAGAATTGCTAGAAATCTTCAAAGTTCATCAACCGTTTTTGGTTGCGGATAATTACGAAGAATGTCGACTTTTTCTGGCAAAGGAGAAATGCCGTTGCTGTTAACCAAAAATCCTAAGAACTCTATCTCAGATTTCCCAAATATGCATTTATCAGGATTAAGAATTATGGCAAAACTGTTTAAACGTTCAAAAACTAATTCAAGATCTTTAAGATGTTCTTCTTCTGTTGCTGATGCAACTAGTACGTCATCTAAATATGCATAACAGTTCAAGTCTCTTAAGACAATATCTATGAACCGTTGAAATGATTGTGCCGCATTAGACAATCCAAAACACATATATAAGTACTCATAAAGTCCGAATGGGGTAATAATGACAGTTTTTTCAATAGACTCAGGATCTAAAGGTATCTGATGATAAGCCTTAACCACGTTCAATTTAGAAAAAAAAAAATTTCCCTGCAGACCGTAACTGAAATCATGAACATGTGGTATAGGATATCTGTCTGGACACGTTATAGAATTAAGTTTTCTGTAATCCCCACATAAACGGTATTCTCCATTACGTTTAGGAACAATGTGTATCGGGCTTGCCCATGGACTTTTTGAAGGTCTCAGTATGCCCTGATCCATTAGCGATTGAACTTCACGCTTTGCAATAGCAAGTTTCTCTGGAGAAAGTCTGCGGGCTTTGGTAAAGACAGGAGAACCTTTAGTAGTAATGCAATGTGTAACGCAGTGTTTTTTAGAAGAAGTAGCCCCAAGCATAGAAAGATTCGTTAGATTAGGAAATTTAGATAAAATTTTGAAGTAGGGCGAATCTCCACAAATGGTCTTTAAGGCTAATGTAGTGCAACTGGCATTGCTACATTTGATTGAAAGTGAAGTCAAACTGTCAATCAAACGAGACTTTTTTACGTCAACTAATAGACCATAATGTTCTAAGAAATCAGCACCTAATATCGGGCGATTGACATCAGCTATAACGAAGGACCATCTAAACAGTCTGTGTAATCCTAAATCCACTGATAAAGATTTGCAACCATACATAGAAATTTTAGTATCATTAGCTGCGTATAGCGAAAAGTTTGTATCTGCTGCTTTATGTACCTGTGTATCTCGTGGGAAAACCGAGAAATGCTAGCGCCTGTGTCCACTAAAAAACCAGTACCGGATTTTCGATCATGAACAAAAAGGCAAACTAAACGCAGTCCATCACCTGCTGTCGCCAAAACATATGGGCCAGTTAGTTTTCCGACCAGTCACAGGGTTTAATGCATTTTGATGCTTTTCTACCGAATTTGAAATGATACCAACAATAAGGTTTATGTTTGGGTGTACCATCACTACTAGACCTCTCTCTAGACCGAGAATTTGAACGAACTCTTCCCTTCTTGCTAAAATTTTTCTCTCTATAGCGGGATAAGTGGTCAACAGCAACAGTCAAAGTCGAAATTTGACTTTGAAGTGATTGTAAGCTGATGGTTTCGTTACGACTGACCTCAGAAATAGTCGGTGTGTGCCCAGTGACTTCGCTAATTTTATCTGCCATTTCTGCTAAATCCGGCAATGTATCCTTACTAACAGAAAGTATCTGTTGTATGGATAGGCAAATGTTGTAACCAAAAGGTTTTAAGCACTTCATCTGAAATTTTCTTGTCAGCTAATGTATGCATCTCATGCAACAACTGAGAAGGTTGCTTATCCCCAAGAGTGAGCTCTTGGAGTAGAACTCGTAATCGGGAAGTTTCCGACAGTGAAAACTGTTGACAAATGAGTGTTTATAACTGGTTGTAAGAATCATCTGTAAGAGGAGCTCTGATCAAATCGCTAACATATGATAACACTTCAACATCGAGAGCTGTCACAACACAGTGAAATTGCGTTTTAGGATCAGTAATTCCGGCAATTTTAAAGTTTGATTCAATCTGAAGAAACCAAAGATCGACATCGGATTTCCAAATCGAAGGCGCGCGAAAAGAAACACGCGAAAGTTCTAATTCAGAAGACATACCTGTTTCTTCTGTAGCGTTCGGCATATCAAAAAAAAGTTCAGCACAATCCAGGAAGAGAATTGAGGAGATACCCCCTCAATCAGTCAGCAAAGGCACCACACACAGAGGGGAAAAAAAGGAAGCAGCAAGTCACATATTACGAAGCGAGAAAGAGTAGTTTCATCTACGTGTTCGTGGCTGTCAAACATCTGTTTTACACGGGTCACCAGTACTGTGGTGATGCTAGTGCTGGTGGATGTGTCTGGTTGTCATTTCGGAAACGTACAGTCATGACTCCTTTCTTTTTTTAGTTATTTAATAGAAGAGAGAGAGAGACTTTTACGACATGTTTGGTCGACAGTTGGAGCCAGACTGAACTCCAATACAAGAACACACTAGATAATGCCTAGCTAGTGAGTGGCATAAAAAACATAATAAAAATATAAAAAATTGTACAAGACAAGCAGCGCCACATATGTATCGTTGTTGAATTGAAAATATAATTATTCAAAAAGGAAGGTAAACATAATAATGTAATGTTGTTTTATCCATTACGATAACCATACATTTTTTTTATGGGCAGTGTATTATATTTTATCATAGTTATTGGTTTTTATTGCTCTTATTTAGTTGCTGTATTTTTGATATAGTTTAGATGTATTTGACATCTATATTTTTTATAGCATCTTTTTTCAGTCACCTTATTGGAAATTTTTTCCTGTTGTGTCCTTTGTATTTGTATTTTTCGAGTGCAGTGTATGCCATTTAATGTGATCACATTGGGGGAGGTTTTTTTTTGACAATAACCAAATTGATAACTATATCCAAAAGAAACTCAGAAGGCAGGATTGAACAGGGTGTATGAAAGTGAGACAACTTCATTTTTATTTTCTACATAACTGGTTAAAAAATGTTCATTCACACAGTTTCTTTCACATTGTTCTAAAACGAAATTTAGAGCAATATTTACTTTAAGCTAAAACCATGAATTTTTTCAGCTATAGTGAGGTGTTGGAATGCAACTGCCTAATGTTTCACAGACTTTTTTTAATGTACAATATTATCCATAGATCCCTTAAAGTCTTTCAAGCAAAAACTGTGAATCTGGACAACTAAAAGAAACTGACAGGGAAAAAAATACATATGAGCTAACAAAGCACCAGGACCAGGATCCTTGGGTTCTTAGAGAATGTGCTTATGAACAGTTTGTACTAGTTGCAAAGATTTACGAGCATGGCACTGCTGAGGGTATCATCCCATGAAAATGGAAACTTACTAATGTGATTCTGATTTTCAAAAATGTTAGTAGAGTAACCATTTATAACTATCATTCAGCGAGTTTGACAAGCTCCTTCTTGAAAATACTGGAAATTATTAGTAAACGGACACTGGTGAAGTGGATAGAAGGCAAAAATATGCTGTTGAATAACTCTAGCATTGGTTTAGGAATGGAAAGTTGTGTGTAACCAACAAATTTTTTGCTCTCATTTTGTTAACAACTATTATGAAATGAATCTACTACTTTTCATTTCTGATAAAAAAAAAAAGCCATAAATTCAAATTTGATGAAGCCAGTTTTACAAGAAGTACAGTACTTAGTCTTCTTCGAAGGATCATATGTTCAGGCTTTGAAAAATATATTTGTATATGATGAAAAAATCATTAAAACCAGAAAACATCATGGCAAACATAAAATCCAGAAGTTTATGGATTAAAAAGTACTAAGAACTCTATCCTTACCCACATTTTTAAACACTATGGGTTCAAACTTGATGGATTAAAAATTTTCAAAAGAAAATGGTCTTGGGTGGAAAGGAAAGAAAACAAAATAAATAATAGATATCATGATAGTCACCAACAAAAGATCAAAAAGCGTTTGTTAGTGGCCAAATTTCCCATTTGTTTCTTGATTTGTGACATAATATAACACATTGAAATATAAAAGAAATTGGTTTCCTGGCCATTGGCCCTAAAATCTATTCCTGGATCATTTAATTTCATCATTCAAAGTTTGGCAAATCCAAGTTTTTCCACGTGTGATAAAATTTGATGACTCCAATAATGATCATAAAATTATTGTATGCATATTTTTCTTTCGCAGGCCTACAAAGTTCCAGATTTTAAAGGGCAATTTGGCTTTATTACATCCATGACCAACAACTTCTGCAGTTCTTGTAACCGCTTACGGCTTACAGCAGATGGTCAGCTTAAGGTAATTAATTTTTATAATTGTGCTATCCTGTGTAGAACTTGATCTGTCCTAGTTACTACACAGGATCAATAAAAAATGTTTGGAGAAAGAAAATTGAAAAGTTGCTTAGTTATAAAATATCTCAGATTATTGAGCTGTGTTATTTATAATTTTATACAGTTTTAAACATATAATTATCAGTTAGAAATAACTAGATCATGATCATACATAGTTTTTGTAGACTGTTTAGAAAAAAAGGAGAGGTGATGGTACCTATCAAGACAAACTATATTTACTTTGTAACCAATGATCACAATCACTGCAGTGTGTCAAAAAAGTGTAAAGTAATGAGAGTAAGTAAAAAGTATATAAAATTAACATCCAAAGATGATGTCACTCTCTCCTATCCATACAAAAGTTTGTAACAGCTGGCTGATGCGAAGATATATTTTGGAAAGAGAAAATTCAATTGCCCCTGTGGGGAATCAGATCCACGTCCTTTCACTTTCCGGGTGAACACCCTAGACCACTGGACTACAGAGGCAATGAATATCTCAATCTTTCCTTTGAGCTCGTGTGCACTGAACGGGACCGTACATGTATGGTCGGACCTAACTCAGGCCAAAGCTCACAGTTGCTGACAATACCACCAGATGGCGACTTATCCGAAGATGATATCACTCTCCGCTATCCATACAAAGGTTTTTAACAGCTATCTGATGCGAAGATATATTTTGGACCTAACTTAGGTCCGACCGTCCAGGTACCGTTCTGTTCAATGCACGCGAGCTCCAAGGAAAGATTGAGATATTCATTGCCTCTGTAGTCTAGCGGTCTAGGGTGTTCACCCAGAAAGTGAAAGGACATGGGTTCAATTCCCCACAGGGGCAGTTGAATTTTCTCTTTACAAAATATATCTTCGCATCAGCCAGCTGTTAAAAACCTCTGTATGGATAGCGGAAAGTGACATCATCTTCAGATAAGTTGCCATCAGGGCCGTATTTATATTTTTGCCGCCCCTCCTATTTTAGTCTAACTTTTTACCCCCCTTCCATGCCATTACTAATAAATCATAAACAAACAATAGACAAAAAGTGGTACTGTATATAGTTGCTCCTAAATTTCACTTTTCTGTCCTCTATTCATATCCTATTCTGATCCGTAATGATTGCCATCTAATGGGAGGGAGGGACTGCTCAACCTCCTGCCGGTAGGCGTCCACGCATTGATGAAAAACGCTGATAAATTTAATTCCATTGTATGGTACATACATTCGCATATGAAAGTATCTCTGCATCATTGATTGGTGCGTACTTGGTTATAGTTGTAATGCATTATATAATATTTATACATATTATCATTAACCGCACATCCTATATAAAGTGTATTTTGAAATAACAAAATACTTTTTCAAAATTTTTTCGTGGACCTATTAAAATTTTAGACGGGCCCCACCAGTGGTTTATGCACTCGTGTGATTTGAACGTGCTTGCATTACTTGAATGCACAGTGTCCCACAATCGCCTGACGGTTTTCAAAATGGGAATAGCAAGAAAACGGGGACAGATATTTGAGTCATTCTTGCGGAATGTAAATATGCTTGTCAGGAATTTCAGCTACGTTATTCATGTTTCAAATACAAATACAACGCCACAACAGGCAAAATGCCCAACGAGGTGGCTGAGAAAAAGATGCCCATAACTAATATGGATGTCATATATTTTGAAAATACAGCAACCCAATTAAAAACTAAAATTATAAACAATATATACACATGATAAAATACTGTACAATGCCCATAATGAATTTATGGTTGTCTTATTCTAAGTATGGATAGCTTCTTGATTTACCCCAACATGATTATCGTATTTCTTTTTAAACATGTTAATTGTGTTAGAATTTACTACCTCCGGGGGTAAGCTACTCCATTTATTAACAACGCTATTAGAGAAAAATTCCTTGCAACATCATAAAAATGCATTGTCCCTCACCGATCGATACTGGTGTCTCCATATAAAAGCAGTCGATTGGTGGTGTATTAAAAGTTCATGGTCCATCCTATCCATCCCATTGTAAATTTTGAACACTTCGATCATATCTCCTCGACACCTGCGTTCATCCAATGTAAACATATTCAAAAAATGAAGTCTCTCTTCATAACTCAATCCCCATGTGTCAATAAGGACACGCGTAGCTCTTCTCTGCACCCCTTCAACCAAGTCTATAAGTCTATGTCCCTCTGTAGATATGGTCTCCAAAACCTTACTGCATACTCCAGTCCCGGACGAACTAAGCCTCGAAAAAGCGGAAGAATTACTTTAGGAGAACACGAAGAGCCATTTTTGAAAATGAGACCAATGCTATTTGATTTTTTGACCACCGATGAACAATGTTCAGAAAACCTAAGCCGCTCGTCAATGAGAATTCCCAAATCGGTGGCCCTAGTTGCATCCGGGATAGTGACACCATTCAACTCGTAAGAGAACCGTGGGTTGTTCGAACCAAAATCAGCGACCATGCACTTATATACGCTAAACATCATGCTCCATTCATTTGCCCATGCTGCAATCCTGTTTAAGTTGGTCTGCATCAACTCCCTATCGCTTTGATTTGCGACTACCCCCATTATCTTCACGTCATCTGCAAATTTGCTAACAATCGCATCGATACCCCTTCAAGGGATTGTATAGTTATTAAAATTAAAAAAAAATTAACTCTATACATGGACAACCTGCACCCAAAACCGAATTAAAAAGTTGTTGCCCTGTGACTTTTGATGCCAACGAATAAATTTCCACCTTTCTAAATGCAATATTCGCAGAGATATCTGAATTCAAAAATCGGAGAAAAGTTGGGAAAGAAGCATTGTTTATTAGTTTTTGCTGTTTTTTTCCCAATTTTCTTCTGGTTTTCGATTTTAAATATCTCAGTGAATATTCAGGAACAAGTAAATTCTTATTAATTAAACTGCTTTTGTTCTTTTCCCTATGCTATTGAAAGCTACATAATAAAAAATATAATAATACAAAGATTATGTGTGTAAAAAATTCTTCGAAAAGTTAATTTAGTACTTAAAAGGTTAGAATAATACATATTTTATAGATTTTCTCCTGTGCTATAGAAATCAGATTTTGTGAAAAAATTTTTACATTATTTTTAAAAATGAGCCACGTTAAAATCAGTGACCAAAAATGCATCACGAAAATTCACGATTTTCAAAACTTGGCATGTTCATTGATTCACAGAAAAATTTCCATAATTTAGATTCTACAAATAATAAAATTTATTATATTAAATTGATTCTAAATACGAATTAATATGGGATTTACTGAGTGGCAATTAATTTTTTTTATTAGAATTAAAAACGAAGTGAGCTATAACTAATATATATTTATTGTGGTCTTGTTTTATATTGCATTGCCTATAGCTTTTTTTATTGCGGTGCATGTAGTTTAACACAGTACCGTATTTCTTGGAATAAGCACCACATGAACGTATGCATTGCTGTATCGGAAAAAAAGAACCATCAATATATAAATGGTATTACGTCTATGACCTTAACATAAGGCCCTGCATCCACCGCACATTCCTGATATTAAATGCTTATTTTTAATTTCGGAAATATTTGCTAAACGCTCAGTAATGCCTGTCAAATGCTTGCCAATTTTAAAAAGTTAATTGACACTTGAATATAATGTGATTCAAGAGGCCAATCTTTTGGAAATTGTGTTTTTTGAAACGAAAATGAACATACGCGCCGCATCTCTCTCAGTGTAAGCACCACCAGTCTCTAAAATCACATTTTTCAAAACATAGACAACGCGATGCTCATTCCATGAAGTAAGGGATTAATATAAGATACTGTACCGAAAACTGTCTCACATGGGCAATAATAATTAACTATAAGATAAAACCCCTGAAACCACGCAGTCAATCCGCTCATCAAAGATTTGAGCATTTTTAAGTTCACGTCCTTATTCTGTAGAACTCGGCATACTCCTAAATTTGTCATTTTTGTAATTGGTTGGCAATGATAATGATTTGTTTTATTAATGCGTGGGCCTCACCCAGGCACAACCCGAGAATCTCATGACAAGTAGATCTGTTAACAATTTGCAAGAGTTAGTGTGCAAATTGTTAGGTAGGAATTTTTAGCTGGTAGAGAGGGTCCCTCAGAGAAAAATCAGTTTGTCAAAGGGCCCCCCCCCCCTATGATACTGATAAAATGGCTCAAGCTAACTTTATAGAAATTGCACAAAATCTCATTCCAAAAACTCAGCATTAACGTGGTCTCTAGTTTGCAATATTATCAATTTTTCTGTATTTATGCCATTCTTTAAATGAATATCTTCAACTATACAATCGAAAATTTTAGGATTTTCTGCTGGATGGAAAAAAATTGTATATAAAAAAAGATATTTTGGCAACTTTTTGTGGTGCCTCCGGACCTGTATCTGTCGCAGTGTAAACACCACCAGTCCCTAAAATCATGTTTTTCAAAACGTAGACAACGCGACACTCATTCCATGAAATAAGGGAATTGATATAACATAGCAGTTAAAATACTGCGTATATGTATTTGCTGCATTTTTGTTACACTATGAACATAGGCATAGAACATCAAGTCCTATTTCAATTAATAACAATAAATATAAATAAAATACAATAACTATCCTTTTTTACTTTAATTTCTTAAATAATCACTATCTGAAACTTCTTTCAATTTATCGATGTATCGTATAAAAAAATATGAGTCTTACACCTTATTGAATGCAAGTATTACAGAGGATTCCAAATTACCTAAGATGGAATTGTAGCGATTGTTCATAAATTATCATTAAAGAAAACTCTCACAAAATATAAAACGTATGAACTTATCAGAAATTAATACAGATATTTGATATTTACTTACTTTGTTTGTCAAAAAAGTGTAAAATGAAGAGGAGCTTTTTTTCAGTTTTGTCGGTAATCTTGCATTTATAATCGAATGTAGTTTTGTAATACTGTATATAATTCACAAAAATTTGGGTTCTGCCAAGCTCCACGTTTTCCCCCTTCTTTTCAGGGAAACGTTACATGAGGAGAGCTGTCCTTAGGACCAAATCGCCTCCTACCATTCTGTACCCTGATTTCTTTATATTCCAATTAGTGACTGCAAACGGATGTTGTTCTGGATTGACCAGCTTCATCTCATTTCGGTTTCCAAACAATTTTTAAAAAATCATATTGTGATCGAATTCATCCATTTAATTTATAGCCACTTAACACTGTTTCTATCCCCCCCAGACAGTCAACCATCAGGAGCCGCTTAAGCGAGAGTGCAAGGGGTGCAGCAGGTTGTAAGGGGCGGCAGCATAGACTTTACTTAAGACGCTAAAATTTAACACACACAAAATTACAAGACATCAGGCTTTTGAGTCGACAACGGAAACGTTGAGAAAATAGACGGCCTGTAATACCAGAAACAAGAATGTAAGCATCTGGGCGGCTCGAAACAAAATCAGTACCCGTGTGAGACTTATTTTTTGTGTCTGCTACCTATTGCCCCCTCCATAGCCCTACTTCCTGCATCAGGGCCCCTAGGCTGGAATCTTTCGTGGGACCCCTTCTACAGTTAATTTATAGAGTGAAAAAGAAAAGTTATAAGGATTTAGTCCCGGGTCTCAAGTTGGAGCTCTGTCGCCCCCCCCCCCCCCCGGGAGGTCATGCCTCTCCCTCACAATTTATCCAAACAATTCGTAACAAAAAAAAAAAATTTTCGTCCTTTCATTTCGGATTTAGCATCACTCTTGGGCGATGTGGCCGCGATGGGTCTCATGGCCAAGCGCCACGCCTGTACTGTATTACAAGGGGCTTGTGTGCATTTTGGTTCCCTCACCCATTTCACCCACAAGAGCCTGGGGCAATTCTCATAATGTTTTTGCTTTTTCACGCTATAAATTAATTATAGAAGGGGCCGTGAAAAATCTCACTAGGGGGAAGCAAAAGATCCCAGCCTAGGGGACCTATGCCCTCACCCATAATTTGTTCCACAATAGTGAAATGAAAGCAAAGGAAAAAATTGGCTTTTCACTTGTCCGGCCCCTGGAATACTAGAAACACCTTTGGAAAAAAATTTCCTAATAAAAATTACCCCGTTGGATATCATCTTTAGAGGATAAATAATGATGGCTCACTAAGTGCTCTTTCAAGTATTAAGTTATCTGGCATTATTAAGAATCATATAATAATGCTGGAACAAAAAAATTCTACTTCAGAAGTGGGACATATGGTCACGGATGTTTTTCACGGTAAACAATAATGTGCGGCTTTCTTCTGAAAAAAATAATAATAAGGTTTATTTTTCTCCAGGTCCCCTTCACGGAAGCCCCATCAGCCTCCTGACAGGGTCGCCATTAGGGGTGGTACATGAGGCTTCGCACCCTGGTGGCAGGTAAGCTCGAGCCGCCTCTGTCAACCACAGCCCAAAGACCCGACCGGAGCCAATAAAAGCACCTTTGTTTCAGAAGATTCTTTCTTATACGGCGGGCGTCGTTAAAATTAGAGGATATTTTTTCCCCTCGTATTCAGGAAACTTGCGTTGTAAAATGTTCTGCTATTGAAATGTTCTTTGTGGTCAGTTGGAAAGCGCGGTGAATAACACTGTAAATAGGAGAAGGTTATACAAATACAACGCCACAACAGGCAAATTGCCCAACGAGATGGCTGATTTAAGAACATCATGGATCCCCAAGCCATTTTTTGGAGGCCCTACCTACTACTACTACACCACCCCCCCCCCCGGAACCCCCCAACAAATCGGTACATGCGGGAATGTGCGTGTACGTGTAGTGAAACCTGACGTGAAGTTTTGTTGTTTCTCTGTAATGCTTGTTATGTGTAGTGCTGCCATCTGCCACTAGTTTTTCAAACTATGAGTGAAGTGTTATGATTAAATGATTTATCGTTGTAGGACTGTTGCTCTCTGTGGCGAGACTTTTTAGCGGTGAGATCGGCTCGCATTTGCGCCTTGAAGTTGGAAACCACGGAAAACCAACTTCAGCCGACCACCACTGTGGGGTTTGAACCCGGATCCTCGCATCGCGAGTCCGTCACTATAACCACTCGACCACCACAGCGGCTACAATCATATATTTTTTTACTTCAACGGCAGTCTGTGTGGAACAAAAAAAAAAACAATATGGTTTAATAATTATATATTATTTACGATAGAAATGACACATGGCAATTCAACACGTTTACGAAACGTGAATTAAAAAAAAAAAATTTCTATCCTTTCTTTCGATACTCCAAAATTTGCCGCTGTGGGCTATAGCCCGCTCAGCCCCCCTGTAAATACACTACTTGTTGCCATCTGGTGGCATTGTCAGCAATTATGAACTATGGCCTGAGTTAGGTCTGACCATCCATGTACGGTCCCGTACAGTGCACAAGAGCTCCAAGGAAAGAGCTCTTGTAGACTCCTGTTGAATGTATTTCCAGGTTTTGATTTTCTAATAGTCTGAGTGGATTATGATCATGGGTTCCATCGTAAATATTGTTTATCTTGATGGGTACTATCACCCCTCCAATTTTTTTAAGCAGTTTATGAACACAATGTATATTATGATTCATAAGCATTCAAATGAGCACTGTTAGGCAGAATGCACACTGGACCGATATGATAAGTAATACAACCTGCAACTTGACATGGATAGGTTAAATTCTGAAATTTAGATTTTTAACCAATCTTTATCGAGTTGTAGGTTGTATCACTTATTGTATGGGTCCCCAGTGTGTACCTGACCTTATACTGTATATGAGAAAGCTAAAGATATAAAACCAAAAAAAAAAGAAAATGGATGGAGAGGTAATTTTCAAAAGGACAAAAATTCAATCTTACTAATGGTTTCATATTTATTCAGTGGAAAGATCTTTGCCATCAAAATGTATTGAATTGAATTTTAGGAATAAGGATAAATGTAAATGGAAATATGATGTTTGCAGAATTTTGATCTCGAATCATGATCAGAAAATCATTGGTATGGTTAAATCAGAAATTTGGAAATGATTTCAGATATCACAGTGAAATTGATTGCAGAATGCATGAAATGCAAGACTGAAATTTCCACACTAAAAATAGTTTTAAATTGAATGAATTAATTAACTGACGCAATAATTTGTTGTGTTAATTAATTAACACAATAAAGGGTATTAAGATTGAGATAAATCAGATGAACATGAGCCATAGGCAGAGATAGACTTGGAAGTCTGGGGGGGCATGATGATGATGATGTGAATACATATATACATTAGATCAGTCGACTCCACCTTTGACACTAGGGGGGCAATGCCCCCCATGCCCCTCCGCCCATGCCATGAGCTCAAAGAAATTGAAATTATAAACTATACGCAAACTGGAAAATGAACAATCAAATCAAAAATTTAAAATATTCATGCAACTCTAGATTATATGGAATTAAGGTCAAAATCATCAAACATCAAAATCCAGGGATGCTGGAAGACAAAAGAAGGGAACTCCAAAATATAATATAAAAATCACAAATGCTTCACATTTTCTAATGAGTAATTATGATAGTTTTAATATTATTTTTGAAGTATATTTCTAAAACAGTTAATATTAAATATATAGGGTGAAACTTGAGTCCATTCAATTAGATAATTGAATATTTTGGACAGTCCCCTTGAGCTTCAAACTAACTAAGTTGGACTGTATACAATAGGTAATTATAAAATTTAAATTCTTGGAACAGAGCAGATTTCATCTGTTTTAAACTAACTATAATAAGACTAATTCCTAGCAAATTTTTACTTAATGGAATATAGGTGTGCTTGTTTGATCCTCATGAAGTTTCTTTACGCAATCTGTTGAGGACTGGAGCATCACAAGATGAATTGGTTCGAGTAATAAAAACCACAGTAACTAGGAAAAAAAGAAAACATGCAGGTAAATGTACTCTTATATTGTATGCTTAACAAGAACTTCATTGATTTTTTCAAATTCTTTATTATGTACTGAAGGAATTAGCAACATGCTGTACATGCCAACAGTTGTCCATTAGTTTTGATGTTCACATGATTTGAAGAACAAAACTACAATTTTTGAATAAAAGAGGGTGAATAAAAGCTGGTAAATGTACTTATCGTGAAACCTGAAATCTGTCTATCTCTGTGAATGTGAGTGAAATGGATCTATGTCTGGTGAAATAGTAAAAATGAACAATCTAGTTGTCATGTGACGTTGTTTTAGGAATTTTTTTTTACTTTAGTTCTTATTTTTTATTACATCCAGCTCCCATCAAACAAAGAACACAATACTCCTGCTATTTATAACATATGTATTAATTTCCTTATTCCAAAGTCCAAAATTAATTAAATAAAGTAAATAAAAAAAATTAATTTTATATAATTTGTTTTAAATATAATTATTTATTTGTAAAGAAAAATAATCAAAAAATAATAAGAGAAGAAGCTTTAGAATTAATGAAAATGGGAATTTATGCAAGACATAATTTTGGAAATATTGAAAACTTTCATTAATTTTGAAGGCCCCATATTCGACCCAGGGCCTTACGTTTGATCTAACCAGTGACGTCCAAGTGCTTCAAATGCTCGTTTGGGCCATATTATCTCAATACCAGTGAATCAAAAGTTTTTGTTGTGTATCTGTCCAATTTCAGCTAGCACGTAAACCATATAGTTTAGTAGTTAGACTTACACACTTCAATATCTTGTAAAAGATGTGAGGCGAGGTGAATCTGGTCATGTCAAATCAGACTTAACAGCTGAGAATTTTCACTTCTATCACATGAGATTCTCACGCTAGGACAGGGTTGCTATGGTATTTTATGTTTTACACTTAGGATCGTCTATCATTTTTTTGGCAGATTAGTTGCAGATAAGCCACAGCCTTAACATGGGAAATTCATGAGAAGAATTGTGGAGAGAGGAATATTCAAAGAAAAAAGAATGTTTGTGTCTGTATGGGGGTTCTAACCAAATGTGAATAAATGATGAGAAAGTGTCCATGGCCATTATGAGGTTAACCATCAATTAGGGAGTTAAAATACACATACTTAAAATAGGTGTTTTCCTGAAAAATTATTACTTGGCCACACACATAAACCAGGATGACCGTTAAAAGAGGTTTCACTGTATTAAGAAATTTATTTACATCTTTGTGTTGTGAGAACCAATCTGTAAAAATTATTGTGAAGAAAAACAATCAAAATATATTCTAATTTTTATTCCTGTTTTGAAGGAATGTTCGCCATCAAGGAAACTAACAACAGGCCAATGATTTTGATTGGTGGGTGAAGTGATGTTGATTTTGCAGTATGTAACAGTTTTTTTTTGACCCTATATAACCCTATTTTGTTTACTTATTATATGATTTCAAATATCATAAATCTGAAACGCTTTAATATTTATAAAATTAAAAGAGAAATATGCCATTTTTGAAAACAGTATGATAAGACCTACTCATCACTATTGGGTATAACAAAAGCAAGGCTGTAGTGAGAGGGAGGGGACTATACAAATACAAATACAACGCCACAACAGGAAAAATGCCCAACGAGGTGGCTGAAAAAAAGATGCCCATAACAAATATGGATGTCATATATTTTGAAAATACAGCAACCCAATTAAAAACTAAAATTATAAACAATATATACACATGATAAAATACTATACAATGCCCATAATGTATTTATGGTTGTCTTCGCGTAGCTCTTCTCTGCACCCCTTCAACCAAGTCTATGTCCCTCTGTAGGTATGGTCTCCAAAACCTTACGGCATACTCCAGTCCCGGACGAACTAAGTCTTGAAAAAGCGGAAGAATTACTTTAGGAGAACACAAAGGGACATTTTTGAAAATGAGACCAATGCTATTTGATTTTTTGACCACCGATGAACAATGGTCAGAAAACCTAAGCCGCTCATCAATGAGAATTCCCAAATCGGTGACCCTAGTTGCATCCGGTATAGTGACACTAAATACAAATACAAATACAACGCCACAACAGGCAAATTGCCCAACGAGGTGGCTGACTTAAGAACATCATGGATCCCCGAGCCATTTTTTGGAGGCCCTACCTACTACTGCTACACCACACATGCACCCCGCCCACACACCCCCCCGCGGAACCCCCAACGAATCGGTACATGCGGGAATGTGCGTGTACGTGTAGTGAAACCTGACGTGAAGTTTTTTGTTTCTCTGTAATGCTTGTTATGTGTAGTGCTGCCATCTGCCACCAGTTTTTCTAACTATGAGTGAAGTGTTATGATTGAATGATTTATCGTTGTGGGACTGTTGCTCTCTGTCCTACAACGATAAATCATTCAATCATAACCATTCAACGTCCACCATTCAACTCGTAAGAGAACCGTGGATTGTTCGAACCAAAATGAGCAACCATGCACTTATCAATGCTACACGTCATGCTCCACTCATTTACCCATGCTGCAATCCTGTTTAAGTTGGTCTGCATCAACTCCCTATCACTTTGATTCCCTATTACCCCCATTAGCTTCACATCATCTGCGAATTCGCTAACAATCCCATCGATACCCTGATCGACAAAAAGTGAAAAAAGTGTGGGGCCAATCACACTTCCTTGAGGAACTCCACTTGTGACACCTGTCCGACCAGAGAATTCCCCGTTCACCATAACTCGTTGAGACCTATCTCTTAACCAATTGATTGTATCCAATTCAGCAAGTTGCCCCCAATCCCAATCTCATGTAAACGCTTCAAGAGTTTACCATGTTGGACTCGATCGAATACCTTCTGGAAATGAAGGTAAACAACATCTACATTTTTGCTCTTACCCAAAGCCTTAGTTATTTGATCATAGAAGCAAAGGAGGTTAGTTACACATGACTTCACTTTCCTGAACCCATGCTGATTTTCTGACAATTCATTATTGTCGTCTGTCCACTTCACAAACTGCCTTTTGATGATAATTTCCAAAATTTTCGAGAGGGAGCTCGTCAAACTCACTGGACGATAATTGGACACAGCTTCTCTACTACCCTTCTTAAATATCGGAACAACATTAGCAAGTTTCCAATCACTTGGGATGATACCCTCAGCAACACTACTTTTATATATCTGTGCGACTGGCCCCAACAATTCATTAGCACATTCCCTGAGGACCCTGGGATAGATATCATCCGGTCCTGGTGCCTTGCTTGCACATAAATTTTTTAGAAGATTCAGGACCTCCACATCTTCCACTTGAATATCGTTGAGGATTTTATTACCCCATGCAACACCCCTATATTGATTTCAATTTTTTTCAATTTCAAATTTATTTTAAAATTTGTGTGAATACATGTTATATGATATTATTGGCAACCAAGGAGACAAATGTCCCATACTGGTTGTTACAATGAATAGGCTTAAAAAATATAGAACAGTAATATTATTTTCAGATATATGATGGGGAAAAAATATAAAAAAGATAGTAGTTACAGATAAAAATAGTATAATTAACAAAAAATAAATATGTTAATGCATGGTAATAATAATTATTACGGTGTTAATAATGTTATGCAATATAAATAATAAAGGATATTCTCATGCAACGGCGGAGGTGCTAAAATTTACATATGAATAATATCAACATGAGTTCTTAATATAGACTTAATATTGACCCGAAATACACAAAAGAAAAAAAATATATTAATAACATATTAACGATATACATAATAAATATGGAGCCAACACATGAATTTGTACAGGATTATGGGAGGTGATTTAAAGATATGATTTAATTAAGCATAATGTTAGAGGATGTAATCAGAAATGGGACTCAATGTTAATGAGTTCGAGTAGGTAAAGTTTGAGGCGTTTTTTAAAGGAAGTAAATGCAGTAGTGTCAGTGATTTCTCTGGGTAGATTATTATAGAATTTTGGAATCAGAAAGCAAAAGTGCTTTTTAAGAATAGTTTTATGAACTAATGGCAGTGAGTAGATGGCATTTAGACGAGCAGAAGTACGGGATACGTTAAGAGGTAAGGAGTATTGGTGTTTTTTTATTATTAATAAGGATTTATAAAAGTAGAGGTAATGCACTGAGAGAATTCTTAATCGATGAAATTGATCAAATAGAGGGGTAACATAATCATTAGTGATGCATCTGATAGCTTTATTTTGGAGAGAAATAATAGGCTTAATATTAGTTAGATAATCTCCTCCCCAAACTGAGAGACCATACATTAAATATGAATGAAACATTGAATAATAGAATGTTATAAGGAAATGGTTATTAATGTACGGTTTTAGATGATAGAGCTTATATAAAATGAAACGGAGCCGAGTTTGAAGGTATTTAATATGCGATTTCCATTTCAAATTTTGGTCAATATGAACGCCAAGGTATTTAATGGATGTTACTTGTTCAAGACATTGGCACGTGCACAAGATGAAGTGTGAACAGACATGGAAAGTTATATTATGGTTGATTTGAGGAATGGATTGAAGAGAAAAATTTACTTTTTGTTACATTTATTTGTAAATCATTGCATTGAAACCAATTTCTAATTTTGATGAGGTCATTGTTAATAATGTCAGTGAGTGCAAATATTCCGTTCCTGAATAAAGTATGAGTGTGTCATCAGCAAAGGTTATAATTTTACCTACTATGTTGAGGTTACAAAGATCGTTAATAAAGATTATGAATAGCAGCGGGCCCATAACCGATCCTTGAGGGACTCCCTTTTTTATTTGCATGACATTACTCAGAAAGCTATTGCATTTTACCATCTGGGTTCTATTGTCAAGATAAGATTTGATGATAATGATACTAAATGCATTTCCTCTAATTCCGTAAGCATATAATTTCGAGAGTAGTATACTATGATTAACACTGTCAAATGCTTTCTTGATGTCTAGAAATACTCCTATTGTTGAATATCATTATCTCCATTAAAAACCAACGCGAAAAAGTCATTGTCTACATTGCTCTCTAACCTAGAGCCCCCTATCGAGAGGGGGCCAACTGTACCCTTACATCCATTATTGACGTATCGAAAAAATGATTTTGGGTCAGAGCCAATGTTATCTGCCAACCTAGATTCAACTTCTTTTTTGCTATCCCTTATCGCTTTCTTCAACACTCTTCTTTTATCAGTAAACAATGATAGGTCACCTCGTCCAAAATTCTTACCATCCCTACTGATTCTAACCAGTCTTTGAAAACATCCGCTAACCTTCCTCTCAAAACATCAAAGTTAGTTCTTCGAAAACAAGGAACCAGTCTTTTGTTATCAACCTTATCTGAGGAAAAGTTACAGTGAAATCTGACTATACGATGATCACTGGAAGAAAACTTCCCATACCGAAACATGTTCAACAAGATCCTCAGAACTAGTAAGAACTAAATCCAAAATACCATTACCCCTAGTTGCTTCTGATACAAAAATTTTTCGAGCACCAACTTAAGAAAGCCTCTTTCATACTGATCTCCAGATGAAAGGTTCTCCCAATCAATACCTGGGTAATTGAGAAATCCCCAAGTATGATAACCCTCTTACGCTTACACATGTAGGAAATTTGGCGATGTAGTTTGGATCCCTGTTTGATGGATTGTAACAAACCCCAACAATAAGTTTATGATGTCTTTTGTTTTCAAGCTCGACCTGTATAGTGTCAATATCACTTCTCTTCACGTTACACACTCTAGCCTTCAAACATGATTTCACGTATATCAACACATAATAAAATAAGTAACAGTATAAACCTGTTATAAATAACATGTTTCACCGTAAATTTATAAGTATAAGAAATACTATCCATACAAAAATATAACATTTTTTTTTTTCTTACTGTGTATTTTGTTGTTATTCTCAGCTATGGATTCTGTAGTTTCCACTGCTGGCTGAAATAACCATGCTGTTAAAGGTGCTGAACTAATTGTTTCTGAATCTTTTTCTGTTCTCATTGCGCTTTTGCACACCACTTTTATATGCTTCGTTCATGAATATCAAGTAGAAATAACTTAAAGATTTGTCAGTGTTACAGGTGTATACATATTACTTTCTAATTTTGACTCTGTTCATCAGAATTGGAAAAGTGAAAAAGTGGGAGAAAAAAGTTGATCGGCTCAAAAAATTGGTTGGCAACAAACCAAATGACAGTATACAATGTTGTGCTTTGAGAGAGAAAAACAATTGCTCCATTCCATCGTTTTGCATGCCTCTAATTTCAACCCCTTTTTCCAGGAATTACTTCTTTGTAAAGAAGTCGCACAAAGCTTAACACATACACAACAGGTTCAGCAGTGGTGATTCCAGAAAGTGCATTCACATGAAGAGAACCCTTTTCCCAGTCTCACCTCCCACTCTATAAAAAATAACGATTTTAGAAGTTCAAAGATGTAGCATAAAGCATAAAAAAAGAAGTATAATAAAGAATATTTTGAGTAAATTGGTCTGGTTGTGATTGATGTGTCCATTGGGTTATGAAGTCCGTATGACAGTATCTAAGCCATTGATGACTATCTCTGTACTACACTGTCAAGGATGCCACCATGGCGGCTGGTCTGGTGTCAAAGAATGTTCAAAACCGATTTGTGTACCATGCACAGGTGGTTTTGGAACAGACAAAAAAGTCTGAGAAACCGAAAGCTATGACTTCCTATGTCTGGATGTGAATTGACTTTGTGTTTATCATTCTTTTTCTTAAAAACCAGTAAGCTGAACACAAATATATTTTGAAAGAAAGTCTCTCTTGCAGATTATTTCACATGAAACTGTCAAAATTTCCAAGGCAATATGCAAAATAAGTGTACACTATATTGTGGGCTCCCACATTTTTCTCTGACTCCACACATTGCTTTTGTTAATATATGGGGACCAATCACTGTTTCTAATATAGAGGGTTTATATAAATATACACTGTGCCATACACAAGGATACTTATAAGTGATAAAATGAATGTATATTTCTTAATTGATTGACTCATTTGATTCTTTCATAGCTAAGAGGATTCGACACTGGCCTGCTTCCTGGTCTATTGACTTGCTATTTGTAACGTGTCATGTAAACTCATAAAATTTTTCATCAGTGACACTAGTTTTCATGATTGGTTTTTATTAAAAAAATCACTGAATTAAGCGATTTAACTTTGATATTTAGTGTGATTTATCTGACTATAGCAATTTGTTTTTATTGAATTCCTAACAGGATTTGGAGAAAAAAATTTCACCAAAAACATTTTTGTCATGAGGAGTGTTCTTCAGTTAAAACAGATAGATTTAAAGTCTGTAGCAAGACCTTCAGATGTTTCGTTTTTCAGATGTTTTCAAACAAATTTTTCATTTTCAAAATCTCAATCATCTTCCATTGATATACCATTCCAAGTTTTGCAAGATGAAAAGTTTTCTCACCTCAGTGATGATGGAAGTGTACAAATGGTTGATGTTAATCACAAGAGCATAAGTTTGAGAATTGCAGAAGCTGAAGCAATGGTTTTTTTGGGACCAGTTGCTTTTAGACTTGTCAAAGAAAATAAGATAACAAAAGGTAACGTAATTGAAGTTGCTCGAACTGCAGGGATTATGGCGGCCAAAAAAACAAGTGATGTTATACCATTATGTCATAATATTCTGATAGAAAGTATTGAAATAAAAGTTATACTTGATAATGAAATTAATCAAGTTATATTACGCTCATGTATAAAAACCACTGGGAAAACTGGTGCTGAAATGGAAGCTATGACTTCTGTGTCAATAGCTGCATTAACTATTTATGACATGTGCAAGGCTGTTTCCAGGGATATTGTGATAAAAAATGTCAGACTCATGAGAAAAAGTGGGGGAAAACATGATTTCAAGAAAATTACCTGAAAAAAAGAAGTTTGTCAGAGTTTTCTAATGTTTTTTTGAATGCCAGCTGACAGCTGATATTATGCATCTTTGTACTACTTTGACAGTGTTATATTAATTACACCTGATTGCTCCTGTACAAGAAAATATACTGTATTTTAAATAACATTGGGGTTTAAGGCAATTTGTAACATGCTTGACAGTGTGTGAAATCAAAAAACACCATTAATGAATTTTTATATAAATGTATTTAAACTATATTCAACAAATGGTTTGTTGAATCCCTATCATGGAATTTCTAATTGTAATCTTGTTTGAAGCATGTGTCTAAAGTTTGAAACATCATTTCTGATATACATTTATAGTCAGTGTTACAAAGAAATGTTTAATAAGAAATGAAATATATGTAACAAGATAACAAATAAAAGCTTCTATTTAATGAATAAGAGCCGTCATGTTTTCTGTAATAATGAACTTTATTTTTTTAAAACCACCATTGTGAAAAAAAATACTTAAACAAAAATATTTATTAATTTGGAAAAATATTAGATGTTTTAAGAAATATATTTTTGACGTATTTTTTTAGTACAAATTGTCTTTTATTTTACGAAGTAATGTTTTAATATTAAAGGTTTGTAGAAAAAAAGGAACTGGGAAGGAAATACTAATCTAGAAAAGATTGTGATGGGATTTTCAATATTTTTCATCATATGGCAGACTTAAGCTTCACTGCCCTGCATGTGCAGGGTAACTCTCTATTAACCCATGGAAAAGTTCAAACCTTTCTGTAATTGAGTATCAGAAAACAGATGAGTTTATTTTTTTTCATCATGGCAAAATCCTATGTGACATCATTGCTAAGCGGAAGAGTCAAAATCATCAAGTTCATATACAACAGGATTCAGTATGCTGATAGTTTTAAAAGTCCGGTAGCTCTCTGGTTCATCCGGACAATGAATTATTCATTTGTAGTGTATGGGTCAGTCCCATAAATGGATACAGACCTCTCAAATAGGGTAGTGGTCATGTCTGCCCTCCTGGGGGAAGGGGTGCGATTCCTCCCTCCGTAACCCGACTAAAGTCAGTCCTCAAACACACCTTTTCAGCCAATGTTCTTGTATCAATAGCACTTTGTGCTCCGCTGTCTTTATTTCAGTTAATTACAGTGGTGTCATTTGTTTCGTTATGGTGCACTTGAACACCACCATAAAAATAACTAGCAATACAGGGCGATTCTAAATTCATAGGAAAAACTTTGAGAGGTGATATAAGACTCATAAACAAGCAGTTGTGATCATAGAATGAGTGGTCAAATCATAATAGCAAAAGCGGTAGAGTGTGTTTTTACAGAGTGCGCAACAGCACTCCACCAAAAGCAAATATATTTTTCTGACAGATTTGCTACAATAAATGGAGAAACCACTTTGATTTGTAATGCTGTAAGCCTAATGTAAGGATTAAGCAGTATAATGACTTGTTTTAGAATTGTGTTTCATGGTGTAACCAGGATAACACAAATTCTAATCATTCTTAATCATTGTTTGGCACAGCATAACCTTGATGGTCCTAGCACCAATAAAAAACAAAAAAACAAATTCCAATCCAATCCGAAGGTGCATATGCACCTTCCAATGGTTAATAGTATGTATCACAGCAAATCCATCTGAAAAATATATGTGTTTTTGGTGAAAAATGCTGTTGTGCACACTCTAAAAATACCCTCTACCACCTTTGCTACTGTTATTCGACCATACATTCTATGATCAAAAATGCTTGTTTAGGTATCTTATATCACCTCTCAACCCATTAAAGACGACTTTGATTTTTTTGAAATAAAAAAAACACAATGGAAACCACTCCCACCATTTATTGGAAAGGAAAAAAATTAAAATTTTGAATCAAATTTTCTTACCAACCGGCGTTAATGGGTTAAAGTTTGTCCCATGAATTTAGAATCATCCTGTATAATATTTCACAAACAGCCTAGTTTCAGACATATTCTGATGGTTGACAGGAAAGCAGTAACTGTCCTTTATCTAAAGATCTTATAAAGTTTTTAAGATTTTCTGCAGCATATCATGAAAACTCAAAACCAGTATATCTCAGGAATGAAAAGCACCATGACCTCAAAGTTAGTCTCAAATGAAAGCTGACAAACAGTTTTTGCTGGCTTTTTGATGAGACATTGTAAAAAATTTGAAACATTGAACGAAAGTTTGTCAACTAACATTGCAGTGTGTGTTTCACTTTTAACATCTTAAATTGGCAGATCTCTATGTTAGCTTCCATTGGAGATCAATTTTGAGATTGTAGTGCCTTAAAATTCAGAGTTATACTGATTTTAAGTTTGCCCAGCAGAAAGCATGGCTATGTTGGCTGCAGGGGCTCCAAATATTTTTTGTCCAGACTTCTGCATCTCTTTACATATAATTAGCTCCCCTGGATCCTATACAGCTTGGGGCTCTGAAACATTCCTTTAGTTGCTCTATATTATTAGGACCCTGACAAAATGTTTTCAATTAAATAGTATACAATTAATTTACAAATTATCAGCATCCCTGAATTATCAAATTTTGCCTTAGAAGGTCAGTGAGTGAGTATTTTGCTGTCAAGTTACTTGAGTGTTATTTCTATAATCAACCCCTTATCACCAAAGAGGTAATTCACCATAGTTTTACTTGAAAAAGAAAAAGGTGAGCTATGTCTCAGTTAAATTTTTTTTCCAATTGTGGAAACTAATGGTTCCAAGTCAAAAGTGAAAAATTGGCAATCAAATGAATATTTCTCAGAGTTTAATTTTTATGCCATTGGTCTGCTGCTAACCATCAAGACTTTTTGGAGACTGGAATCGTTTACTTTGTTTACCAAAGATAGACTCTGATGTACAATAAAATATCCTGCTATTTTTCTTCTTATATGCTGCTATAGTAAACCTGGCTTATAACAAACCTCTAGATGTAATGAACAAAGTTTGTATTTTTTCTCAAAAAACATGGTGATGGTTTCTTTTGTCCTCTCTTTAATAATTGTACATAAAATGAACCGGAGAGAGTGGAATTTTTTAAAAATCTCTTCACCCTATTCATAGGTGTTGATAAGTGGGGCATGTCAGTACCTTCCTCATGAGGTCCTCTATGTGTGATAATAAGACCATATGTTGTATCTTATCTTGTTATCTAATATAGGAGGTGGAAAAACACAAAATTTTATTCGAAGGTGTGTTGGTTGGGCAGGTGGTGCAGGACCCCTGGTTTTCACATTATTTTCCTAGGAAAAAAAATCACATCCCCCTTCTCCTTTCTTGTAATCTTCCAAAACTAGATAAAAGGCAAACAGGTCTTAAACATTTTCTCTGTTGTAAGTTGTTTTTCTGCTGTCAGATCTTGCAGCTTTTTTTATGCTGAAATTGCATGAGTGAGATGTACTTTTTTTTTTTGCTATGAAAATGAAAAGGAAAAATTTAGCAATCAAAACAAAACTTTGAGCTTCCATCATCAATTTTTTTTTGTTATATAATCAACATTGTGTATGCAAAAGAAATTAATTCTAGATACATATTTCAGCAAAAGTAGTTCAAAACGAAAGAAAAAAGAAAGGTAAATTTATCTAGTTTGTTTCCCCCCCCCCTATTTATATGCTCTTACAGTCCAAAAAACTAAAGTTTGTTTATAAAGACTTTGTTTATAAAGTCTGTTATAACAAAAACCTTCCCTCTGATTGTGAACTGTCGTTATAACCGACTTTTACTGTACTAATGGTGTTGCTCACAGAGTGATTTAATGTATCCTACTTCAATGGGTGAAAACAGAACAAAGACGATTTACTTTTGTTGTCAGATATTAACAGATAAAAATATCTTTTCAAGTCTCCTGTCTTCAACAATCAGCAAACAAAAAAATTTCCAGTTCCTCTTTGCCAATGTGTGGAAAATTACAAATATATGACCCATAGAAGTTTGTGAATTTGTGCATCAGTTTATTTTATAAAGTGAACAATATACAGCAGTAGTTCTCAACCTTTTCAATCCTGCGGCCCAGTTTCATTCATTTTTGTGAGTCTGATCAAACACACGACCAATGGAAAATGAAATGGCTAATCACTCCCGCCCGGTATGAATGATATCAGGGCCTGGTGGTTGAGAAACACTAATATACGGGGGGGGGGGGATTCAGAAAAGATGCCATTAAAAATGTTTCGTATCTTCATAAAGGGTGGTTGATGACGTAAGCATCATCAAAAGTCAGCAAATCGGGAACCCCCCCCCCCCCCATCGATGCTGGCGTAATACTTGAATGACCCCAAATGAATGAAATATTTGTATTTTATAAACAAAGAATTGTTTGTATTGGTGTGTACTATCACCTCAAAGTTTTTCCCATCTTTTCTGAATCACCCTGTAAATAAAAAGAGAAATATTATAATCATAGTCAAAACTTGCTTAATACCAATTAAATACTTGCCTTAAGTCTAGATTTAGTGAGCAAATTAATGCATTTTGTTGGGTACAATGCTAATTGTATGGCAGTTGTGTCACTTTTAATGAGCAGGACAGAATTATCACAGTAGCTCAGATTTAAAAAACAATTTGGAAGAAAAACTTGAAAAAATAAGTACAAAAATAGACAGAGAATGAAAAGTAAATGCAAGAACCACCCAAAACTGAGTTTCTTTTTTGCCTCTCTCTTAATATGGAGATAATACACTTGACAAAGGATAGTTGGAAGGAAAATGTCAATCAAATAATTCAACAAAAAGGCTAGTCATTCCTTAAGGTTTGCACTTAATTTCTGAAGTTTTGTTCTTTCACTTGAATATGAATTTAGCGTGGGACTGAATTTAACAAACATTTTCATTGAAAATGAGCTGCTCATTATAAGTGGGTCTGACTGGATACGTTTATAATAAAGGAACAAATATATGGACAAAAACCCATAAAAATATGATTGCCATAGCCTTAATATAGCACAACCCAAAAAATTATAATTCAGGAAAGTAAACCAAAATAACTAAATAACTATTTTTAATGCCTATAAAAATATGGTTGTTGTACATTTAAAAAGTGTGAATAGCTTCTTGATTACTCCCCATCAAGCTTGTCTTACTTCCTTTTATGGGTGTCTATCATTGGTATTTACAACAAACGTTAAGCTATTCCATGCATTTACAACCCTGTTTAAAAAACTCTCTGCAACACAACACAACCTGAAATTGTTCTTAACCAATTGAAACTGGTGCTCCCGACTCAAAACATTTGAATAACAGCATAACAATATTTCATGCATTTCATCATATTAATCCCATTGAAAATCTATATAAAAAAGTAGATTCTAGACAATCTGGCCCATCCAGTAATTCAGGTTTTCTTCAAGCCCATAGAAGAGGAAAACATATCACTGCATGTCTGTGCACAGAAATTATATTCAAATGGACTTTTTCAACTAACTTCCAATAATCAGACAATTTTGGCAATCCAGCTGACTCTGGTCTGATATGTGCTGGATTAGCGAGAGTCTACTGTATTTAAATCATATCTTCTTGATGCCTATGTTCAAAAGAAAGCATATCCAATGGGAATCAAATCTCTCTCCTATAGTTCAAGCCCTGCACACCCACTAGCGTTCAATTGGCTCTTCTCTACACTCCTTCAATAAGTCTACATCTTTCTGAAGATATGGTCTATAAAAACCATATGGCATATTCTAGGCCAGGACAAACTAAGCCCTGGAAAATCAAAAGGCTGACTCCACAGAAGCACAAAAAAACGTGAGACGTTTTTAAGAATTAAACTGGATATTCTATTTGCTTTTTTGACCACTGTGGAACAATGTTCAGAAAAGCTAAACTGCATGTCAGAGAGAATTCCCATATCCATATCAGTAAGCTCAGTTGCATCCGGACTAATTTTACCATTCAACTTGTAATTGAAGCGTGAGTTGTTCAAAGCAAATGCAGTGTTTATCTTTTTTTTTGTCAATTTTACATAATGTTTTACACCTTTGTACACACACACAGGTGACACTCATTATAATGACCCTATAAGATTCATGGAAAATGGACATTATATTGAGTCATCATATTGGTCACTGTATCAAAAGTTTAAAAAATCAGAAAATTCATCTCATCTATCTTTATTATCTATCATCTTTTATATTAGGACAGAATAAAATAATTGTATTATTCATTTTGTTATAATGTAAACATTTGCAATGCAACTGTATCAGGTTTGAAAATAACATAATATAAATACATAGTGGATGTTGTCAACTTCTAACAAAACTTTCAATTTATATAGGGGAGATTCAAAGATATCCTATTACATTTATTTTGAAATGGATTAACTACAGTACCCACTTTGTTTGAGAGCAACTTTTAAAATCAAGTTAGTGTTATGTTGATTAATGCAAAATTTTATGTGTGGTTAGTAAAAAATATTTTTGTTCTCCTTTCATTTTAATGCGAGATACAGTCAAATCCTGTTTTAACGGATACTGTTATAGTGAAAATCTCGTTTTAACGAACGCTTTTCTAATTCCCTGAATAAGTTGTATAGGAACATTGCCAAAGACCTGAAATTCCTTTATAACGAAATTTTGTTTTAACGAAGTGATTTCTTCGTTCTCTTGGAGTTCGTTATAACGGGATTAGACTGTATGACCAAAAAAATATTCTCAGTGATCTTATAACTACACTTTCTCTACTTACAGTCTAAAGATGAAAGGGAGGATCTTTAGAAAAGCTTATTAATGAAATCAGTTAAAAATCTTTCAATAAAAATTAAATTAATATGCTGATTCAGGAACAAAATTGCTTAAAAATTTTGTTCAATTTGACTAGAGAGATAGATGCTATTTTTTAAATAAATGATTTAAATTTATTTTTTAAAAAAAATTACCCCCCCCCCCCACAGAACCATTTACACACATAGGTGGATACAGTGGAGGGAACAACAATGGGAGTATTCACATTTCCTGTTCACTAAAAAGTGGCATAGAGGGTGGAAAATCACCCATACTCTAATCACTATACCCAGCCTCGTAATTCTGCCCCCTTCAAAGAGCCTCTGTATCAACTTATGCTTGCATATACAAATACAAAATCAGAAGCCACAACAGGAAAATTGTTCAACAAGCTGACTGGAAATATAGTTGTCATAGCCTAAATGCAGTAACTCCCCCAGTAGCACACGATATTGTTAGTATATCGTGTGCTACTGGGGTCAGTGGAGATTAATCAGAAAAAATTAAAATACACTGCCCATAAAAGTATGGTGATCATTCATTTAAGTATGTATAGCAAACATGTTATAGAAGATTTAATGTGTTGCAAAACTCAGTTTGAGACACACTGCTTTGTCGGAAATTTTTCCTTTTGCATAAATTTTGTATATTTTTGTGTGAATGATTTTTTTCTCTTTTTCATCTGATTCATTATTTTTATTTTTTTTGTAGAGTAAAGTACATACAATCAATACATAAATACCAAAACAATTTTTTTATTTCAAGAGTAAAATTATATGTTATGGTAAGTTATACACAAGTTTATAAAATTCTGAAGATCTGTTTCTGAGTAAGACAGATGGTTCACCCATCTCTTTAATTTCACCTTTCTCCATAACAATTATGTGATCACAATCCATTACAGTCTCTATTCTATGAGCTATTATAAGAACAGTTGTGCGATGAAACGCCATTCGAAGACTCAATTGAATAAAGCTATCTGTTCTATGATCAATACTTGCTGTGGCTTCATCCAAACATATAACCTAAGAAAGAGATGAAAAAAAATATATTTATAAAATTGGTTCTCCTCAAATTTCAACCCCTAACATCTAATAAAAAAGACCTTACAAACTATTCAACAAAGTAGCTAGCTAAAAAGAAAAACTTGATGCATAACATTATTCATTTATTTTCATTTTAATTAAAGTTGGACTTCTATAACTCTTAATTTTTTATATCTTGAAGTAATCATCTCTTGTCTCATATATTTTCTAAAAATCAAATTCTGTAACTTGAAGTGATATCAATTTTTGAAAGCACTTTGAGATATCCACGTTTGACTTTGGTTTTAATTTCATTAATTACAAATAATATAGCAAAAAGTTTTCAAAGGCTAAAAAATTATCGAAATTTCATTTGATTCTTTTTACATTTTATTCTATCTACAGCTTTCAATATCTTTGTACATTGGTACCTTGAGTTGCGAGCGTTTTATAATCATAACTGTGTGCTGATTAACATTTTAACAAGGTTAAATTATCCAAGTTAACAGCAAAATGTATCGCCCATAAAATGCTTTAATATTTGAGCAAATACACACTTGAAACATATAAAAGCTGGAACTTGACCAAGTCAAAGCAAACAGGGATTGATGTTCTGTCTTGGTCAAGTGAAACCACCTTTATTCTGCATATTACCGTGCTAATTTATTTTTGCGTGGTTATTAATATTGCAAGGATATGGAACAAATGTGAAAGGGATTTCAATCTTGTCAAATAAGCAAGTTTTGATTCGCTGCAAATTTTTCATGATGCAACTTTCAGGGACAAATTAAAGTTAAGGTACAGTTGTATATATCATCTATACATACACTGAAGAGCCAAAAAAACTGGTACACCTGCCTAATATCGTGTAGGGCCCCAGCGAGCATGCAGAAGTGCCGCAACACAACGTGGCATGGACTTGACTAATGTCTGAAGTAGTGCTGGAGGTAATTGACACCATGAATCCTGCAGGGCTGCCCATAAATCCGTAGGAGTAAGAGGGGGTGGAGATCTCTTCTGCACAGCACGTTGCAAGGCATCCCAGATATGTTCAATAATGTTCATGTCTGGGGATTTTGGTGGCCAGCAGAAGTGTCTAAAGTCAGAAGAGTGTTCCTGGAGCCACTTTGTAGCAATTCTGGACGTGTGGGATGTCGTATTGTCCTGCTGAAATTGTCCAAGTCCGTTGGAATGCGCAATGGACATGAATGGGTGCAGGTGATCAGACAGGATGCTTACGTACCTGTCACCTGTCAGAGTCGTATCTAGACGTATCAGGGGTCCCATATCACGCCAACTGCACACGCCCCATACCATCACAGAGCCTCCACCAGCTTGAACAGTCCCCTGTTGACATGTAGGGTCCATGGATTCATGAGGTTGTCTCCATACCCATACACGTCCATCAGCTCGAAGCAATTGGAACCGAGACTCGTCAGACCAGGCAATGTGTTTCCAGTCCTCAACAGTCCAATGTCTGTGTTGTCTGGCCCAGGCGAGGAGTAAAGCTTTGTGTCATGCAGTCATCAAGCTTACACGGGTGGGCCTTCGGCTCCGAAAGCCCATACCGATGATGTTTCATTGAATGGTTTGCACGCTGACACTTGTTGATGGCCCAGCATTGAAATCTGCAGCAATTTGCGGAAGGGTTGCACGTCTGTCACGTTTAATGATTCTCGTCAGTCGTTGTTGGTCCCGTTCTTGCATGATCTTTTTCCGGCCGCAGCGATGTCGTAGATTTAATTTTTTACCAGATTCCCGATATTCACGGTACACTCGTGAAATGGTCATACGTGAAAATCCAAATTTCATCGCTACCTCGGAGATGCTATGTCCCATCTCTCGTGCGCTGACTATAACACCACGTTCAAACTCACTTAAATCTCGATAGCCTGCCATTGTAGCAGCAGTCACCGATCTAACAATTATGCCAGACACTTGTTGTGTTATATAGGCATTGCCGACTGCAGCGCCGTACTCTGATTGGTTCCATATCTCTTTATTTGCATATGCATGCCTGTACCAGTTTTTTTGGCTCTTCAGTTTATAAAATAACATGTTCTGACTGACTGATTCATCATTACCGAAACTGCTGAAGCTATAAACATGAAATTTGGTCAGTTTTATTTTATGACGTAAAGACTCACTAAGAAGGTTTTTTTTTAAAAATTTGATTCCCTAAGGAGGTTTAAAGGTTACATAGAGAAATCACGGTGAGCCAAAACAGCTGAAGCTAAAAATATGAAATTTGGTCAGTAGTTTTATTTTGTGATGTAAAGACTCACTAAGATGGGTTTATTTTTTAAATTTGACTCCCAAGTGAGTCGTAATGGGTTCATCATGACTTCCTTTACTGTCATAAGGGGGGGTTCAAAGGTTATATAGAGAAATCATTCCGAGCCGAAAGCAGAAGCTACAAATATCAAATTTGGTCAGTAGTTCCATTTGATGATGCAAAGACTCACTAAAGAGGGGTTTTTCAAAATTCAACCACTAAAGGGGTCACAAGGGGGTTTAAAGGTTATATAGAAGCATCACATTGAGCCAATATCTCTTGGAATGAGCAGCAAAGCATGTCTGAAAATATTACATTAGAATCTTGCAGTTTTTTACCTGATACATGGAATGTTAGTTTTTTTTTTCAGAACATACCACACTATATAAATTGACTACACTCTCATATACTTTTGAAGTATCAATTAAGGGAATTTTAACCACTCAAAATCAATTATGAGCAATATGGCAAGTGTTTTCAAATAAATATTTTTAAAATACATGAAAACAGTAATTGCAGAAAGAACTGAGAAGTTGAGTTTTATTCTGGAAAGGTGAAGCAGGATATGTGCCGATAAAATATTTACATCAAGCTCATAAATATATTTTATATTTTTCCCCCACTGTGCATGTATGCCTATGCTGCAATCATTCTGAGAAATTTCCAGGACAGATCGTAAAGATCCCTTGGGAATACATGATCACATTTAAAAAATTAAAATAAAATTTAAAGAAAAGATAATAAATGAAATGACACCTGCCAGATTTCCTATCGCTATGCTCATATAGAGGACCAGTTTACTACAAAGGACGTATTAATAAAGCTATTTATTTAATAGATTAAACTAATTACTTAGTTTCCTAAATAGTGATTGTGGAAGGAGCTATTATACACTATTAATTATATTTAAATTATTGGGTTTTTTCGGAATATCTGCTGTAGTACTCACATTTTTAAAATCATAATTAAAAAACATTCAACATTTAATTTAATTTCACTTTTTTTTAGGATGAATTCAGCTTGAGAAAATATGTCCATTTGAGCGTGTAAGTTATAAAAATTTACATGCTTTGACCAACTCTTCAAATTTATTATGAATAGAACATGTATGGATCATCTGAAATATCAATTTTGATAGTCTATGTGTTTGAAAGATTAAAAGGTTCAGTTACAGTAATTGGCAGTCAGACATACTTTGTTCTTTCAAACTGAGCACAGCTCTGGTCTATCACTATGGGCAATTTACTATCAAAAGAGTTGTGCTGGAAATGTGCTCGTATACCTAACAGTCTGATTGCATATCTACTGTTGTTCTTAGAGATGTGACATGAGAATATTCTCACAGAATGAGAATACTCTGAGAATATTTTCCTGGATGTAAAAATTAGAGAATCGAGAGAATATTCTTTTTTATTTCAAAAAAATTTGAGTATTTCTTTGCAAGTTATTCAATTCATCCATGTTGTTTTCATTTTCTTGCTTTAAAAGTTTAATATTGTGGGCTGCAAACTTTAATTTTCCTTTTCTTTTTATTGACAATTCCTTTATGCCGCATGTATGAGGTTCTGAAAGCTCTTGCAGCAATTTTAGAATGCAAGTTCTGTCAAACTCATTCCAATGCATGCTCCTTTCTACCATATAACAGCATTAATTTTTTGCTGAGTTTCTACAACATCTGCTTTTCCAGAAAGTCCTATTTTTCTGGGTATTTGAGTGGTTTTAAAAGAATTCCCTCTCATGACATACCTTCTGCAGTTGCCAAATGGTGAATAAATTCTGGTCCACGCTCATGTTTGCTTAACGCTTTATCTACTGATGTTACTTTGAAGTACCAGGTTAGCTAATTTGTTATGTATGAACATGGCAAGGATCCAATGTTTTTTTCATCATTTGCCTTTATCATTGCTTTTTCTTTACTCTATTCAATCTCAAGCTATTGTGAATAATTAGTCTGAATACTTGTTTTGAACAGTTCTGTATCCTCTGATAAAGAAACACTCCCAAGCTAAACTTATAGAATTTGACGAAAATTGTACAGGCACTAGTAGATGGCTCAAAATATGTACTGTGAAAAAAATAGCTGCAGAATTGCAACAGAAAAGCTGTAAAAAATGAATACGAATCAACATTTTTAATGCCAAATACAACCCTACTTGACGAGGATTCAGAGAAAAGCAGTAAATTCTTAAATGAACCGTCCATGTTTCCTCCGAATGAGTTTAAATCTGTTGTAAAGTTATTTTTGGGTATTTTGTGTTCAAAAGTGTTTGAAATTGAGTTTGAATATATATTTTTAGTCTAATCCTGCATTCCCTACACTTTTATTTCACATAAGTGAAACAAATTAGCGAGTTGCAATAAGTTCTTGTTGTTGTTTTGTTTAATGCTTAGGTTTTCGCATGAAATTGCATTGTTGTATACCTCGATGTTTTTGAATCTGTTTAAACCAGCTGTGGCTTTCAAATAGGAAATTCCACCACATATTAATGTATTCAACGTGGTGTGGATGCTGTACCACGAATTCTCTGTTCAAGAAATAGAACTCACAGATTTTACAGAACCGAAATAAATTTAAAAAATAAAATAATGGAAATTTTGAAAGAACCTGAATCTATTTGTGAAATGTTTAGTGATGCAGTAGAAAACACTCTGGATGTCGACTTATCGGTTGATGAAAGTGAGTTTGAGAATTCTGATTTTGACATTATAGATAAAAATGATGAAATGTATGTAGGTGGAGTTGAATGAGGAAGTCCGGAGTATCCCATTTGAAACTAAAAGAGCAGCCATTGAATACTGGTGTAGCAGTAAAAGAATGAAACAAATAAAATCTGTTCAAAACAAGTATAGATTTGTAAAAAGTTTGTCTCAAATGTATTTGTAGGAAAATCAAGTCAACAAATTTGGTGATAAGAGGCACAAACAATACAAAATTCAAAAATATGTTTTTCAAAAGTTTTAGGATGAGAGGCACAGGCATGTAAAGGTGCATGACTCGGATTTGGAAAGCTGGGCTTGTAATAAAGCTCTATCCTTAAAAATGTCATTCAAAGCTTCCGGAAAATGGCTCTAATTTTAAACAGAAATGTAGAATTGTTCGCAGAAAAATTACTAAAATGATCGCTCAAAAGCAGATTTATGAAGAGGATCATATTGTAAATGATTCAAAAGCATATGTAAATGATGTATTTTTTTTTAAGAATTCACAGTTGAAGGATAACCAGATGTTTAATACTGATCAATCGGGTTTTAATAAAGAAATTCACTCAGGGAGAACACTTGATTTTTTGGGTTCCAAACAGATTGAAAGTGCTGCACAATCTATCTATACTACGACCCATTTTCATATACTGTAATGCCAACAATTAGCAAAGATGGAATGCTGCTATCGCCTTTATTTGTTGTGTATTCTGAACCTAAAGGACAATTCGGAATCCAAATTCAGTAGAAAATGTTTCAAGCTGACAATATTTATACTGTCACTTAAAAATCGGGGAAAATGGGATAAAAAATAATTGTGCAAATATGTATCAGAAGTGTATTTTAAAAAAACACACCTGATGAAACCGCACTTTTAGTGGATTCTTGGTCACCCTTCAAAAACAATGATTTGATTGATAGTGCCACCAGGTAAAATCATTCATGTGTT